>NC_057800.1:415472431-415687972 GCF_018294505.1 Triticum aestivum
GCGCCGCGCACCGCACCGGCCTTGCCCCGCCGCCTCGTGCACCGCCGCCTCACGCGCCACCGCCGCCCCCTAGTGCGCCGCCCCACTGCCGTCCTTCCTCGCCGGCGCCCCCGCAAGAGCTCGCCGCCGCCGCCCCGCGAGGAGCTCGCCACCCCGCGCTCAAGGCATCCGCCCTGATCCAGTCGGGATCCGGCCCCGACGACCCCCACCGACCCGGATCCGGCGAACCCCGCACATCTCCGTCGTCCTCTCCCTCTCCGGCGAGTCCTCCAGCGAAGCTCCAGCCGTCCTCGTGAACAGTGCCAACGAACCCTAGATCCAGATTCACGGGGTATAATTTCCACCAAGTCCTTTTCTGCAATATTCTATGCCCATGTTCATTGCCTCATATCTCCATGACCGTAGCTCCGTTTCATGCATACGATATATCAAAATGTTCATTGTGAGATGCTCTCCATTTCATTCCATTGTGGCATGCTTGTTTGAGTTCATCTTGATGCCCAAAGCATTTATGCAAGAGTGCTATAAAATGTTTAATGCTGCTACTTATCAGTTTATGGTGATTTGTCATTTTTGTCACATTTGATGTGTGCTTCATATGGGCATGAGCTCTACATGTGTTTTGAACTTTGTCATGCCATATTTACAGAGGTGCTTGTCTTGAATTTTTGTGATCAATGTGGTGACTAGCACAAGCATGCAAACTAGGCTTCGTGATATTGCTGTTTTCAGAGACTTAGGATTTTGCTACGTCCTTGTCCTGTTGTTATTTTGATGCCATGTATACATGATGCTACAGTGAGATACATGCTTGTTTTGAGTTGCTTTAGTAAGGATGTTTTGAACATATGGTTATGCTATATCCATCCATGCCCATGTTTGCAATTATAGAGTACCCTAGCATGTCTTATTCTTGCTCTACTTTTGTTACAAAATGTTCCTGGCAGAATGTTAACATGTTAATAAATATTGCCATGGTAGTTGCTATTGATCCATGCATGCTATGAACTTTCTCTTGCCATGGTTAGCTTTATGATCATGTCATCTTGCTGTTGGTATGCTTGTTTTGTCATGCAAGTCTTTGTGGTGAGTGATTTGAGCTCGCAAAGATGCCTTCATAATTCTGTTTTGCCATGTTCTGTTTTTCTGTTAAGTCTAAAACTGTTAATAAAATTTGCTATGTTTACATGGGTGCCATCACATCTTCTGTGCCTTTTTGGCTCATGATCAATAAGGGACTTTTGTTCTATGCATTTAGTAGAATCATGCCATGCCTTAGTTTGCTACGATATGTTCCTGTAGCATGTTGTTTTATTGCTCTAAATAGTGCTTCCTGATGTTATTTCTGGCATGTTAGTATTTTCACCAAGTCTGTGAAGCTGATATCTTTTGCACTTTTTCCATGCTTGTTTGAACCTGCTCTTGTGTGATTTAGCCGTAGCTCAGTGTTCATGTTTTGTCAAGCATCTTGTGTACATCACTGCCATGTGCTTTGTTGCTATGTTGGAGTGCAATAGCTTAGTTGCTTGTTGCATTCTAGATGGCATCGTGTTGTTAATCGCAGAATTGTGTCATTCTTGTTCTGCTTGCCATTTGCAAACCGTGCATCCGTTTCCGGTGATATTTATGTCGATTTCAACCGAAATCATCTCATCTTTCCAGCGGCACACTTGGTTTGCCAAGTTGATGCCTTGATCATTCTTTCTCTTTCGGAGCACGCATATGTATTCATATCACATCTCCCATATCATGCCATGTTTTGCATCATGTTGATTGTGTATTGCACCGTGGTTGATTGTTGTTCCTTTGCTTGTGTTCTTGCCTTGGGTAGAGCCGGGAGACGATTACTTGACCGAGGAACCTTTTGAGTACGCTAACGAGGATCAAGCTTTCAACAACTCTGAGAACTTTGCAGGCAAGATGACCATACCCTCGATATCACTTCTATCTTTGCTTGCTAGTTGTTCGCTCTATTGCTATGTCGCGCTACCTACCACTTGCTATATCATGCCTTCCATATTGCCATGTCAAGCCTCTAACCCACCTTTCCTAGCAAACCGTTGTTTGGCTATGTTACCACTTTGCTCAGCCCCTCTTATAGTGTTGCTAGTTGCAGGTGAAGATGAAGTTTGTTCCATGTTGGAACGTAGATATTGTTGGGATATCATTATTATCTATTATTTACTTTAATGCATCTATTTACTTGGTAAAGGGTGGAAGGCTCGACCTTCTGCCTGGTGTTTTGTTCCACTCTTGCCGCCTTAGTTTCCGTCATACCAGTGTTATGTTCCTTGATTTTGCGTTCCTTACGCGGTTGGGTGTTATGGGAACCCCTTGACAGTTCGCTTTGAATAAAACTCCTACAGCAAGGCCCGACCTTGGTTTCACCATTTTCCACCTAAGCCTTTTCCCATGGGTTCCGCGGACTCAAGGGTCATCTTTATTTTAAAGCCCCGGGCCAGTGCTCCTCTGAGTGTTGGTCCAAACTAGGCGATGTCCGGCGCCCCCTGGGCAACCAGGGTCTATGCCAACCTGACATTTGGCCCATCCGGTGTGCACTGAGAATGAGATACGTGCGACTCCTATCGGGATTTGTCGGCACATCGGGAGGCTTTGCTGGTCTTGTTTTACCATTGTCGAAAAGTCTTGTAACCAGGATTCCGAGACTGATCGGGGTCTTCTCGGGAGAAGGAATATCCTTCGTTGACCTTGAGAGCTTGTGATGGGCTAAGTTGGGACACCCCTGCAGGATTTGAATTTTGAAAGTCGTGCCCGCGGTTATGGGAAGATGGGAATTTGTTAATATCCGATTGTAGAGAACTTGACACTTAACTTAATTAAAATGAATCAACCGCGTGTGTAGCCGTCATGGTCTCTTTTCAGCGGAGTCCAGGAAGAGAACACGGTCTTGTGTTATGCTTGAACGTAAGTAGCTTCAGGATCACTTCTTGATCACTATTAGATTCTCGACCCTACATTGTTTCTCTTCTCGCTCGCTTTTGCGTAAGTTAGCCACCATATCTGCTTAGTGCTTTGCTGCAGCTCCACCTCACTACCCTTTCCTAGCCTTAAGCTTAAATAGTCTTGATCTCACGGGTGTGAGATTGCTGAGTCCTCGTGACTCACGGTTACTTCCAAACAGATGCAGGTGCCGACGATGCCAGGGCGGGGGACGCTACCAAACTCAAGTGGGAGTTCGATGAGGATTCGGGCCATTACTATGTTTCTTTTCCGGATGATCAGTAGAGGAGCCTAGTTGGGACGATCGGGGATCTAGCATTTGGGGTGGTCTTTCTTTATTTTGGTTTCGTAGTCGAACCTTTGTTTGTACCTTGGATGATGTATGGATCTATTATTTATGTTTTGTGTGAAGTGGCGATTGTAAGCTGACTCTTTATCCCATTCTTATTCTGTACATGGGATGTGTAAAGATTACCCCTCGTGCGACATGCCTACCATGCGGCTATGCCTCTAAGTCGTGCCCCGACACGTGGGAGATATAGCCACATTGTGGTTGTTACAAGTTGGTATCAGAGCCTTCCCCGACTTAGGAGCCCCCTGCTTGATCGAATCACTGACATTGTTGAGTCTAGAACAAAATGTTTTGAGTCTTAGGATTACATATATCAGAGAGTAGGATTCTTTTTACTCCTCAGTCCGTTCGTCGCTCTGGTGAGGCCTCCTGACATAGAGTTTTGACTCTTCTCTCCTCAAATTTCATAAGAAAAAATTAGGATCACGCGGGTATCTTGGAATCGTTCCGATGGTTTTGTGACGAGAACATTGTTCTTGGTGCCTCCTGACAATTAGGGGTTGTGGCAGTGTCCCGGGGAGTTGAGCTCTGAGGTGTTGTAGTCACAATTTTATCGTTGCAGTTCTGGAATTTGTGAGTTTGCCGACATCAAAAATCTCTTTTATGCAGTTGTTGGTGAGATAACTCGACGCCACCCAGTACTGGGGCTGGAGTTCGGGAGTATTGCCATAATTCGTATAACGGATGCTTTTTGAAGGTTGAGGTACATGATTTCCGAAGGTTTCTTGGTTATGTGTTGAAGGATGGATACAGCTGGATGTAGGACTTGCTAGTTTTGGGTGAGATATTATGCTTCCCCTGTATCCCCAACACCTGATTCCATAACCAGAAAGTTTCGGGAGTTTTATAGGTGGGAATTCAAGTAGCTCTAGTATTTCTTCCCGCAGATAATTGGTTTGTGATTGGGAAATTCTTAC
Organism: Triticum aestivum; assembly: GCF_018294505.1. NCBI lineage: Eukaryota > Viridiplantae > Streptophyta > Magnoliopsida > Poales > Poaceae > Triticum > Triticum aestivum. Next base: position 415,476,662 of record NC_057800.1, read on the forward strand.
CACTTATTTATTCATATCCGTACCTTGTTGCTTTATTCATCTACCTTTATCTAAGTGGCTTCTCAACTTAATGGACGTGTGATGATTTACTTTGGAATTCATTCGTTCATCCTTGTTTGAATGTTAAGACTTTATGATGCTATTTCAATCCATTCATTCAGCTTGAATTTCTGTCTTTCAAGATTCTAACGGATGTCACCCTCTTCAGGATGGCTCCTCCAACGCGTCAGAATCCGCCACCACCTGCACCTCCAGAGGCATGGCAGCCAGCAATGCCAACACTCAAATGCTTTTGCAACTCTTGCAAGAGCGCAACCATGGGCAAGGCAACCAAGGAAATCAAGGCCAAGGCAACAATCAGCCTTAGTTTGCTACCCTCAACCAGTTCCTTGCAAACCAGCCGAAGTCTTTCAGCAACTGTGTCGAGACCACAAACACCGACGACTGGCTCGTGGATATCTACAAACATTTTGAATGTAGCAGTGTCAGGCCTGAGGAATTTTTCAAGTTTGCTTCATTTCAACTCAAGGACCAAGCTGCTGAGTGGTATCAACAATACAAAGATTCCAGAGGAGGTCGTGTGATTACCTGGAATGATTTCCGTTGAGACTTCAAATGTCATCACATTCCACAAAGTGTTGCTGAGAGCAAGCGTGAGGAGTTCCGCAATCTCAAGCAAGGCAGCATGTCCGTGTATCAATACAATATCCAGTTTCAGAAACTTGCTCGCTTCGCTAAACAAGACGTCCCTGATGAAAAGAGTATGATTTATCAATTCAGAGGTGGCCTCAGAGAAGATCTGCAATTAGCTCTCGTGCTTCTTGAGCCGACTGAGTTTGATCAATTCTACAACATGGCACTAAAGCAACAAGCTGCTCAACTCAAGTGTGAGGCATCTAAGAAGAGAGTCAGGGATGCAGTTCAATCTTCTTCTTCATCACAAGTGGCAGCTAAGCAACAGAAGTTCTGGTTGCCTCCTCCTCCGTTTTGCCAGCCCTACCAGCAGAAGAGCAAAGGTGGCAATGGATCTTCCACCCACCCAACATAAAGCTCAGTCTCATACTCCAAGGTCAAGTGCTCCTTATCACCGTCTGCTCTCAGAGGTTACTTGCAACAAGTGTCAGCAGAAAGGGCACTATGCAAACAAGTGTTTGATACGTCTCCAACGTATCTATAATTTTTGATTGCTCCATGCTATATTATCTACTGTTTTGGGCAATATCGGGCTTTATTTCCACTTTCATATTGTTTTTGGGACTAACCTATTAACCGGAGGCCCAGCCCAGATTCGCTGTTTTATGCCTATTTCAGTGTTTCGGCGAAAAGGAATATCAAACGAAGTCAAAATGGAACGAAATCAACTGGAGAAGTTATGTTTGGAAGGAAACCTACCGGATAGACTTGGACCCTACGTCAGAAGATGAAGGAGGTGCTCACGAGGGTAGGGGCGCGCCCACCCCCTTGGGGCACGCCCCCTACCTCGTGGCCCCCCTTCGGTCCATCGACGTACCCCTTGTACCCATATATACCTACGTATCGTAAAACTTCTAGGGAGCACAATAGATCGGGAGTTCCACCGCCAGAAGCCTCAGTAGCCACCGAAAGCCAATCTAGACCCGTTCCGGCACCCTGTCGGAGGGGGAATCCTTCTCCGGTGGCCATCTTAATCATCCCGGTGCTCTCCATGATGAGGAGGGAGTAGTTCTCCCTCGGGGATGAGGGTATGTACTAGTAGCTATGTGTTTGATATCCCTCTCTCTTGTTCTTGATTTGGCACGATCTTGATGTATCGTGAGCTTTGCTATTATAGTTGGATCTTATGTTTCTCCTCCCCGTCTTCTCTCTTGTAATGAATTGAGTTTCCCCTTTGAAGTAATCTTATCGGATTGAGTCTTTAAAGATTTGAGAACACTTGATGTATGTCTTGCCATGCGTATCTATGGTGACAATGGGATATCACGTGATTCACTTGATGTATGTTTTGGTGATCAACTTGTGGGTTCCGCCAATGAACCTATGCATAGGGGTTGGCACACGTTTTCGTCGTGATTCTCCGGTAGAACTTTGGGGCACTCTTTGAGGTCCTTTGTGTTGGTTGAATAGATGAATCTGAGATTGTGTGATGCATATCGTATAATCATACCCACGGATACTTGAGGTGACATTGGAGTATCGAGGTGACATTAGGGTTTTCATTGATTTGTGTCTTAAGGTGTTATTCTAGTACGAACTCTAGGGCTATTTGTGACACTTATAGGAATAGCCCAACGGATTGATTGGAAAGAATAACTTTGAGGTGGTTTCGTACCCTACCATAATCTCTTCGTTTGTTCTCCACTATTAGTGACTTTGGAGTGACTCTTTGTTTCATGTTGAGGGATAGTTATATGATCCAATTATGTTATTATTGTTGAGAGGACTTACACTAGTGAAAGTATGAACCCTAGGCCTTATTTCCACACATTGCAATACCATTTACGCTCACTTTTATCATTAGTTACCTTGCTGTTTTTATAATTTCAGATTACAAATACCTTTATCTACTATCCATATTACACTTGTATCACCATCTCTTCGCCGAACTAGTGCACCTATACAATTTACCATTGTATTGGGTGTGTTGGGGACACAAGAGACTCTTTGTTATTTGGTTGCAGGGTTGCATGAGAGAGACCATCTTCATCCTATGCCTCCTACGGATTGATAAACCTTATGTCATCTACTTGAGAGAAATTTGCTACTGTCCTACAAACCTCTGCACTTGGAGGCCCAACAACGTCTACAAGAAGAAGTTTGTGTAGTAGACATCAAGCTCTTTTCTGGTGCCGTTTCCGGGGAGGTTAGCGCTTGAAGGTATATCTTGCAATCGAGTCTTTTAGTTTCTTGTTTTATCACTAGTTTAGTTTATAAAAGAAAACTATAAAAAATGGAATTAAGTTTGTCTCATACACTTCACCTTTTTAATATCTTTTCGTGAGTATGATGGAAAGGATAATTGTGCTCAAGTGCTAGAAGAAGAAATCTATAAAATGTTTGGCACTAAATATTTGAATGATGAGCATGATTGCAATGTTGTTAGTACGAATTCTTTGAATATCCATGATGCTAATGATGATTGCACTAGTTATGATGAAAATGCCTCCTATAAACATGTCAATTTTTGTGGAGTAGAATGGGTTTGCAAGTACACACCAAATAGGGAAGATAGATATTGCAAGAGGCATAAGTACTTAGAAACCAAATTGTTGCAAGAAGAGCTAGATGAATGTGCTGAAATTTTATCTTTTTCTTAGCCCTACTTGTGAACTTTGCAATGAACGTGATCATCTTAGTACCCAATGCAAATTATTTCATGAGCGTATCGTGTCCAAAAATTGTGATGACTTGATTTCCCTTGCACATCATAATGAACTTAGTTTGCTCTTGGGTTATGAAGAAATTAAACGTAGAACTAAGGATATTCCAAAATTTGCCCTTGATAAAATTCTTCATTTTGATCTAGAGGAAATTTATATGTATTGCGCAGTGAATTGCATTGAAAATCCTTATATTTCCAATTACATAAAGAAAAGAAAACAAATAGAAGATGAAGAGAATGCTAACGAAAGGGAAGAGACTTCCCAATATTCTCCTATTATTTCTTATGATGAATCAGGTAATGAAGAGGAGCCCTCTATTCAACCAATCTCATTAATAAGGAGCTCCAAAAAGAGGATTGAACCCACACATGATGTGGTGAAGAAGAAGAAAATAAAAAGGAAGAGAGGTAAAAGGTATCTCTCCCAAATAAAGTTGCTCCTATTATTGCTATGCCTCATGAAAATGATACACTTGATGATGATCTCGTTATGCCTATTGCTTGTTGTGATGATTATGATTGGGAATATAATGACACTTCTTATGATCTTGAAAATCTTTTTGGCACTTGCTTGGAAGAATATTATAATTGCTATACTATTGGTGCTATCTATACTATTAATGATGAGAGTGATTATGCTTATGATATGAAAAGGCCCAAGCTTGGGGAAGCTATGTTTGATGAGGATGACATATTTGAGAATATATTTTCTGCAATTAATGTTTGTCCCAAGCTTGGGGATGCTATGTTTAATAATGATGATATTTTTAGCCTCTCAAGTTTTGATATGCAAAGTTGTTATGATGATAGCATGCCTTCTACTTACGATGATTATATTGATGAAAGTGGGTTTGGAAGAGTGTCAACTTTAGGAAGTAATGATACCACTATTTTTCAGTATGTTGAATCTTATAATATTTATGAAAATGTATTTGGAGAGGTCATGACTTTATTTAGTGATGTATTCACTATCTTGGAAGAGGTTCCAATCAATTATGATGAGAACAAAGTTGCTACTTATGATGATTATTTTGATAAAACTTATGCTATAAAGAGTAGTGATGATTATATTTATAAAACTTGTCATGATTATGAGTACCCTTTCTCTGAACATTACTCCTTTAACGTGGAAACAATTTATAGTATTCAAGTCTCTTATGATACTCCCACTATTCCGAATGAGAAGAATTTTGCTTATGTGGAGAGTAGTAAATTTTCTATGCAAGTATATCATGAAAAGAATTATTTAGGTGCTGGTTATATTGTTGAATTCATTCATGATGCTACTGAAAATTATTATGAGGGAGGAATATATGCTTGTAGGAATTGCAATAATATCAAGTTTCCTCTCTATGTGCTTAAAATTTTGAAGTTATGTTTGTTTTACCTTCATATGCAAGTTGATTATTGTTCCCACAAGTTGTTTGCTCACAAAATCCCTATGCATAGGAAGTATGTTAGACTTAAATGTGCTAGTCATATTCTTCATAATGCTCTCTTTATGTTTCACTTCTTATCTTTTATGTGAGCATCGTTGAAATCATCATGCCTAGCTAGGGGCGTTAAACGATAGCGCTTGTTGGGAGGCAACCCAACTTTATTTTTGTTCCTTACTTTTTATTCCTGTTTAGTAATAAATAATTCATCTAGACTCTGTTTAGATGTGGTTTTATGCTTTTAATTAGTGTTTGTGCCAAGTAGAACCTTTGGGAAGACTTGAGGAGAGTCTTCTTGATCATGGTGTAAAAAACAGAAACTTTAGCGCTCACAAGAATTGCTTCCATTTTTATTTGGAGAGTTCTATTTAGTTAATTATTTTTGCATATGATTATTAGATATATTAGTCAGGTCCAGCAATTTATTTTAGAATTTTTTGGGTTCCGGAAGTATACGTTTGATCCAGATTACTACAGACTGTTCTGTTTTTGACAGATTCTGTTTTTCATGTGTTGTTTACTTATTTTGATGAATCTATGGCTAGTAAAATAGTTTATAAACCATAGAGAAGTCGGAATATAGTAGGTTTAACACCAATATAAATAAATAATGAGTTAATTACAGTAACTTGAAGTGGTGATTTATTTTCTTATACTAACGGAGCTCACGAGTTTTCTACTTTAAGTTTTGTGTTGTGAAGTTTTCAAGTTTTGGGTAAAGATTCGATGGATTATAGAATAAGGAGTGACAAGAGCCTAATATTGGGGATGCCCAAGGCACCCCAAGGTAATATTCAAGGACAACCAAAAGCCTAAGCTTGGGGATGCCCCGGAAGGCATCCCCTCTTTCGTCTTCGTTCATCGGTAACTTTACTTGGAGCTATATTTTTATTTGCCACATGATATGTGTTTTTCTTGGAGCGTCAATTTATTTTGTTAGGATTTGCTTGCTGTTATTTAGAAAAATGTTTTGCATCTTTTAATTCAATAAAAATGGCATTGACAGCCTTTACTATGCCTATTTTAGAAGTCCACAATTTGCTGTTTGAAAACAGAAAGTTTACCGCTGTTGCAATAATTCCCTAGAAAAGTCAGAATGTGATAAAATGTTGAAACCTTTTGAATATTAATCTCTGATAAATTTACTACAGTGGGAATTTTATTTCATAATTTTTGGAGCTAGAGAAGTATGGATGTTGCAGCATTCTTTACAGACTATCCTGTTTAGGCAGATTGCTGTTATGTTTGCATTGTTTGCATATGGTTGCTTCTTTAATGATTCTATTTGAGGATAGGACAATTAAATATGCAGAGGCATTTAGTATGCAATGTTTAATAATAATTTTAGTGATTTCTACAGTAGAGTATGATAAGGTTTTTGCAATGGTTTATACTAACTTATCTCACGAGTCCTTGTTGAGTTTTGTGTGGATGAAGCTTTTGAGATTTAGGGAGACCGTGATATGAGAGGAATTAAGGAGACACAAAAGCTCAAGCTTGGGGATGCCCAAGGCATCCCAAGATAATATTTCAAGAAGTCTCAAGCATCTAAGCTTGGGGATGCCCCAGTTGGCATCCCACCTTTCTTCTTCAACAATTATCGGTTAGTTTCGGTTGATCCTAAGTTTTTGCTTCTTCACATGATGTTTGCCATTCTTAGAATGTCATTTTATTTTTCTTTGCTTGCTGTTTGAATAGAATACCAAGATCTGAAATTATTAAATGTTAGAGAGTCTTCACATAGTTGCATAATTATTCAACTACTAATTGATCTTCACTTATATCTTTCGGAGTAGTTTGTCATTTGCTCTAGTGCTTCACTTATATCTTCTAGAGCATGGTGGTAGTTTTATTTTGAAGAAATAGATGAAATCACATGCTTCACTTATATTATTTTGAGAGTATTAAATAGCATGGTAATTTGTGTAAAATCCTAATATGCTAGGTATTCAAGAATAATAAAATTCTCTTATGAGTGTGTTGAATACTATGAGAAGTTTGATACTTGATAATTGTTTTGAGATATGGAGATGGTGATATTAGAGTCATGCTAGTTGAGTAGTTGTGAATTTGAGAGATACTTGTGTTGAAGTTTGTGATTCCCGTAGCATGCACGTATGGTGAACCGTTATGTGATGAAGTCGGAGCATGATTTATTTATTGATTGCCTTCCTTATGAGTGGCGGTCGGGGACGAGCGATGGTCTTTTCCTACCAATCTATCCCCCTAGGAGCATGCGCGTAATACTTTGTTTGATAACTAATAGATTTTTGCAATAAGTATGTGAGTTCTTTATGACTAATGTTGAGTCCATGGATTATACGCACTCTCACCCTTCCACCATTGCTAGCCTCTCTAGTACTGCGCAACTTTCGCCGGTACCATACACCCACCATATACCTTCCTCAAAACAGCCACCATACCTACCTATTATGGCATTTCCATAGCCATTCCGAGATATATTGCCATGCAACTTTCCACCATTCCATTTATTATGACACGCTTCATCATCGTCATATTGCTTAGCATGATCATGTAGTTGACATTGTATTTGTGGCAAAGCCACCACTGATAATTCTTTCATACATGTCACTCATGAGTCATTGCACATCCCGGTACACCGCCGGAGGTATTCATATAGAGTCATATCTCGTTCTAAGTATCGAGTTGTAATTCTTGAGTTGTAAGTAAATAAAAGTGTGATGATCATCATTATTAGAGCATTGTCCCAGTGAGGAAAGGATGATGGAGACTATGATTCCCCCACAAGTCGGGATGAGACTCCGAACGAAAATAAATAAATAAATAAATAAAGGAGGCCAAAGAAGCCCAAATAAAAAAAGAGAAAAGAGGCCATAAAAAAGGAGAAGGCCCAAATAAAAAAAATAAAAAAATAAAAAAAAACGAGAGAAAAAGAGAGAAGGGACAATGCTACTATCCTTTTACCACACTTGTGCTTCAAAGTAGCACCATGATCTTCATGATAGAGAGTCTCCTATGTTGTCACTTTCATATACTAGTGGGAATCTTTCATTATAGAACTTCGCTTGTATATTCCAATGATGGGCTTCCTCAAAATGCCCTAGGTCTTCGTGAGCAAGCGAGTTGGATGCACACCCACTAGTTTCTTTTGTTGAGCTTTCATATACTTATAGCTCTAGTGCATCCGTTGCATGGCAATCCCTACTCACTCACATTGATATCTATTGATGGGCATCTCCATAGCCCGTTGATACGCCTAGTCGATGTGAGACTATCTTCTCCCTTTTTGTCTTCTCCACAACCACCATTCTATTCCACCTATAGTGCTATATCCATGGCTCATGCTCATGTATTGCATGAAGATTGAAAAAGTTTGGGAACATCAAAAGTATGAAACAATTGCTTGGCTTGTCATTGGGGTTGTGCGTGATTTAAATATTTTGTGTGGTGAAGATAGAGCATAGCCAGACTATATGATTTTGTAGGGATAGCTTTCTTTGGCCATATTATTTTGAGAAAACATAATTGCTTAGTTAGTATGCTTGAAGTATTATTGTTTTTATGTCAATATTAAACTTTTGTCTTGAATCTTATGGATCTGAATATTCATGCCACAATTAAGAAGAATTACATTGAAATTATGCCAAGTAGCACTCCACAAAATTCTGTTTTTATCATTTACCTACTCGAGGACGAGCAGGAATTAAGCTTGGGGATGCTGATTCGTCTCCAACGTATCTATAATTTTTGGTTGATCCATGCTATATTATCTACTGCTTTGGGCAATATTGGGCTTTATTTTCCACTTTTATATTATTTTTGGGACTAACCTATTAACCAGAGGCCCAGCCCAGATTTGCTGTTTTATGCCTATTTCAGTGTTTCGAGGAAAAGGAATATCAAACGGAGTCAATACGGAACAAAATCAACTGGAGAAGTTATTTTTGGAAGGAAACCTACCGGATAGACTTGGACCCTATGTCAAATGATGAAGGAGGTGCTCACGAGGGTAGGGGGCGCGCCCACCCCCCTGGGGCGCGCCCCCTGCCTCGTGGCCCCCCCTTCGGTCCACCGACGTACCCCTTGTACCCATATATACCTACGTATCATAAAACTTCCAGGGAGCACAATAGGTCGGGAGTTCCACCGCCAGAAGCCTCCGTAGCCACCGAAAGCCAATGTAAACCCGTTCCGGCACCCAGCCGGAGGGGGAATCCTTCTCCGGTGGCCATCTTCATCATCCCGGTGCTCTCCATGACGAGGAGGGAGTAGTTCTCCCTCGGGGCTGAGGGTATGTACCAGTAGCTATGTGTTTGATCTCTCTCTCGTGTTCTTGATTTGGCACGATCTTGATGTATCGCGAGCTTTGCTATTATTCGATCTGGTGTTTCTCCTCCCCCTCTTCTCTCTTGTAATGAATTGAGTTTCCCCTTTGAAGTAATCTTATCGGATTGAGTCTTTAAAGATTTGAGAACACTTGATGTATGTCTTGTCGTGCGTATCTGTGGTGACAATGGGATATCACGTGATTCACTTGATGTATGTTTTGGTGATCAACTTGCGGGTTCCGCCCATGAACCTATGCATAGGGGTTGGCACACGTTTTCGTCGTGATTCTCTGGTAGAACTTTGGGGCACTCTTTGAGGTCCTTTGTGTTGGTTGAATAGATGAATCTGAGATTGTGTGATGCATATCGTATAATCATGCCCACAGATACTTGAGGTGACATTGGAGTATCTAGGTAACATTAGGGTTTTGATTGATTTGTGTCTTAAGGTGTTATTCTAGTACGAACTCTAGGGCTGTTTGTGACACTTATAGGAATAGCCCAACAGATTGATTGGAAAGAATAACTTTGAGGTGGTTTCGTACCCTACCATAATCTCTTCGTTTGTTCTCCGCTATTAGTGACTTTGGAGTGACTCTTTGTTGCATGTTGAGGGATAGTTATATGATCCAATTATGTTATTATTGTTGAGAGGACTTACACTAGTGAAAGTATGAACCCTAGGCCTTATTTCCACACATTGCAATACCGTTTACGCTCACTTTGATCATTAGTTACCTTGTTGTTTTTATAATTTCATATTACAAATACCTTTATCTACTATCCATATTACACTTGTATCACCATCTCTTCACCGAACAAGTGCACCTATCAAATTTACCATTGTATTGGGTGTGTTGGGCACACAAGAGACTCTTTGTTATTTGGTTGCAGGGTTGCTTGAGAAAGACCATCTTCATCCTACGCCTCCTACGGATTGATAAACCTTAGGTCATCCACTTGAGGGAAATTTGCTACTGTCCTACAAACCTCTGCACTTGGAGGCCCAACAACGTCTACAAGAAGAAGGTTGTGTAGTAGACATCAGTGCTTCAACCAAAGGCGCCTCCCGCCTCCTCCTCCTATGAGATCTTCTAGCAATGCAGTGGTCAAGCATAATTCCAAGTCGGCAATGGTCAACATGATGAACATAGCTCAGGCAGAGGATTCTTCAGAAGTGATCATGGGTAATCTTCCAGTCAATGACTTTCCTGCTAAAGTTCTTTTTGATACTGGTGCATCGCATTGTTTCATTTCAAGACCATTTGCATCTAAGCATGAGTTGCCTTTCCAAGATTTGCCTAGGCAGTTATCAGTTGTCTCTCCGGGTAAATTCATGAACGCGAGCTCTATGGTTCCGGATGTTTCTTTCAAGATGGGTGACTATAAATTTCTGTCTTCTTCAAATGTTCTTGGTGACTCGGATATTGATCTAATTCTTGGCATTGACTGGCTTTCTAAGCACAAGGCTCAGCTTGATTATGCTGCCAGGCAGATTCAATTGACACACTCTTCTGAGGATGTGATCATCTATGCCACTCGGGATGATACCATTCGACTGTTTTCTCTCAATGAGAAGGGCGAGTTGAATGCCATCTCTCAGTTTCCAGTCGTTTGTGAATATCAAGACGTCTTTCCAGAAGAGTTTCCAGGAATGCCTCCTCACCGGCCGGTTGAATTCGTTATTGTTCTTGAGACTGGCACGGAACCTGTTTGCAAACGTCCTTACAAGCTTGGACCAGAGGAGTTGAAGGAGTTGAAGAAACAACTCGATGAACAAGAGTGTATGGGTCTGACCAGACCGAGATCATCTCCATGGGGCTGTGTTGTCCTTTTTGTCAAGAAGAAGGATGGAACAGAACGACTTTGTGTCGACTACCGTGCATTCAACAAGAAGACAATAAAGAACAAGTATCCACTTCCCAACATCAATGAGCTTTTCGAGCAACTTAAGGGTGCTCAAGTATTCTCCAAGCTTGACCTCCGTATGGGTTATCATTAGATTCACATTCGTGAACAAGATATCCCCAAGACAGCATTCAGAACAAGCTATGGTTGTTATGAATATACTGTCATGTCTTTCGGCCTTGTCAATGCTCCTCCAACGTTCTCTCACATGATGAACTTCATATTCAACCCTTACACAAATGATTTCATCCTGGTGTATCTCGATGATATTTTGGTCTTTTCCAAGAATAAGGAGGATCGTGCCAAGCATTTGAGATTGGTACTCGACAAACTCAGAGAGCATCAATTCTATGCGAAGTTTTCCAAGTGTGAGTTCTGGCTTGACGAAGTTCTTTACCTTGGTCATATCATCTCCGCCAAGGGCATCGCTGTTAATCCCGAGAAGGTGTCTGCAATTGTGAATTGGGAACCTCCTCAGAATGTCAAGCAGTTCCACAATTTTCTTGGGCTTGCAAGCTATTGTCGAAGATCCTTTGAGAATTTCTCTAAGATTGCAAAAGCCTCTTTCCAACCTCCTCCAGAAGCATGTCAAGTATGTTTGGACGCCTGAATGTGAAGTTGCTTTCAACACCCTGAAAGAGAAGTTAGTCACAGCTCCTGTCTTGACTCCTCCTGATGAATCCAAGCCATTTGAAGTTTTCTGTGATGCCTCCTTACAAGGTCTCGGTGATGTCTTAATGCAAGAGAAGAAAGTTGTGGCCTATACCTCTCGCCAGTTGAAGCCCAACGAAAGGAACTACCCCACTCACGACCTTGAGTTGGCGGCAGTTGTCCATGCATTATTAACATGGATACATCTCTTGTTGGGAAGGAAAGTCTACATCTTCACAGATCATAAGAGCCTCAAGTACATCTTCACTCAACCAACCTCAACCTCAGGCAGACTCGTTGGGTAGAAATGATTCAAGAATACAATCTGAGTATCGAATATACTCCAGGCAAGGCCAATGTCATTGTAGACGCTTTGAGCAGGAAGGCTTACTGCATCAGCCTAATTCTCAAGCCCTTCCAACCAGACCTTTGTGAAGCTTTCCGCAAACTGAACCTCCAAGTTGTTCCTCAAGGCATTCTTGCCAACCTCCAAGTCTCTCCTACTTTGGAAGATCAAATTCGTGAGGCACAACTCCTGGATTCCATGGTGAAAAAGGTGAAAAATGGTGGGATTACAAAGAGCCAACCCAAATACAAGTGCTATCTCATTGATGACAAAGAGTTTTCTTCGAGGATCGGATTGTGGTTCCTAAAGGTGATCTAAGGAAAGTCATTATGAACGAGGCGCACAATTCCCTTCTATCCATTCATCCTAGAAGTACGAAGATGTAGCATGAACTCAAGCAGTCATATTGGTGGACTCGAATGAAGCGAGAGATCGCTCAATTCGTGAATGAATGTGATGTCTACAGAAGGGTGAAAGCAGAACACCAACGGCCAGCTGGTCTCCTCCAACCTCTTGCTATTCTAGAATGGAAGTTTGACCATATTGAAATGGACTTCGTGACTGGATTTCCCAAGTCCAAACGTGGAAATGATGCTATCTTCGTTGTCATCGACAAGCTCACTAAAGTGGATCATTTCCTTCCAATCAAAGAATATATCACAGCAGCTCAGCTGGCAGAGCTATACACCTCCAGGATTGTCTCTTTGCATGGCGTTCCGCAATTGATATTTTCAGATCGTGGAAGCATCTTCACTTCTATGTTCTGTGACTCCTTTAAGAAGGCCATGGGCACCAACATTCGCTTCAGCATAGCCTTCCATCCTCAAACTAGTGGCCGAGTCGAGCGAGTCAATCAAATCCTTGAAGATATGCTCAGGGCTTGTGTCATTTCCTTTGGTATGATGTGGGAAGATTGTCTTCCATATGCCGAGTTCTCCTACAACAATAGCTTCCAAGTGAGTCTGGGCAAGGCCCAATTTGACATTCTCTATGGCAGAAAGTGTCGTACTCCTCTCAATTGGTCAGAGATTGGTGAACGCCAACTTCTTGGCAAGGACTTAATCACAGAAGCTGAAGAAATGTGTAAAGTCATCCGCGAAAATCTCAAAGCTGCACAATCGCGCCAGAAGAGTTACTATGATAGCAAGCACCATCACTTGGCTTTCGAGATCGGAGACCATGTCTACCTCCACGTCTCTCCAATGAAAGGCACTCGTCGCTTCGGTATCAAAGGTAAGCTTGCCCCTAGATACATGGGTCCTTTCAAGATCATTGTCAAAAGAGGCGACCTCTCCAATCAACTTGAGCTTCCGTCCAAGTTCGCAAATGTGCACGATGTGTTTGACGTGTCACATCTTCACAAGTGCTTCAAGACTCCTGAGCGCACCATCAACTTCCAAGAGATTAATCTCCAAGAAGATCTGTCTTACCATGAGCATCCCGTTGATATTCTTGAAGAAACCGAGCGCAAGACTCGCAACAAGTCTACCAAATTCCTGAAAGTGAAGTTGTCACATCATTCCGACTGAGAAGCCACATGGGAACGCGAGGACCACCTCCGTTCTGAATATCCGGAGTTCTATCAGTCCTAGATCACGGGACGAGATCCTTTCACAGTGGTGGAGTGTTGTAACACCCCGGATGTAACTTGCCATATTTGTAACTCCGAATCTTGCCATTTTTGGCTTTAAGTTATGAGATTCCCTTCGTGGTTGGGTTTTGTCTTTGTTTTGAATTTTGTTCATGTCATGCATTTCATATCATGTCATCATGTGCATCGCATTTGCATACGTGTTTGTCTCATGCATCCGAGCATTTTCCCCGTTGTCCGTTTCGCAATCCGACACTCCTACAGGCACCGGCGCACCCTTCTTGTCTCTTTTCGTAAGCGGGTGTTAAACGTTCTCGGAATGGGCCGAGATTTGCCAAGTGGCCTTGGTACACCACCGATAGACCTCCTGTCAAATTTCGTTCCATTTGGAGACCGTTTGATGCTCCAACGATTAACCGGGTAACCGCGAAGGCCTCTTGTGTGTTGCAGCTCAACACCCCTCCAAAACAGCCCATTAACCCATCTAAACCTCTTCCATGTCCTCCGTCGTTGGATCACGATCGTGTGGGTGAAAACTACACCTCATTTGGACACTCCCACCTCCTTGTACCTATAAATATGCGCATCCCTCCAAAATTCCGGGTCCAAAACCCTAGCCCCGCTCCTCCTCGCTGCCAGACGCGTCCGGACCGCGCCGGACACGTCCGCGCCGCCGCTTCCCTCCAACCCGCCGCCGCCACATGGCGCCCCGCACCCACATCGCCGTCGCCGCCCGGGGCCTAGATCCGGCCCGCCCCGGGCCGAACCAGGCCCGCAACCGCCACCTCCGTTCGCCTTCATGCCCCGCTCCGGTCACCGGGCCGCCCCTCGCCAGAGTCACCGGCTGCGCCACGCACCGCAGCGGCCTTGCCCCGCCGCCTCGCGCGCCACCGCCGCCCTCTAGCATGCTGCCCCGCCGCCGTCCTTCCTCGTTGGCGCCCCCGCAAGAGCTCGTCGCCGCCGCGAGGAGCTCGCCATCCCGCGCTCGAGGCATCCGCCCTGATCCAATCGGGATCCGACCCCGACGACCCCTACCGACCCGGATCCGGCGAACCCCGCACATCTCTGTCGTCCTCTCCCTCTCCGGCGAAGCTTCGGCCGTCCTCGTGAACAGTGCCGACGAACCCTAGATCCAGATTTGCGGGGTATAATTTCCACTAATTCCTTTTCTGCAATATTCTATGCCCCTGTTCATTGCCTCATATCTCCATGACCGTAGCTCTGTTTCATGCATACGATATATCAAAATGTTCATTGTGAGATGCTCTCCATTTCATTCCATTGTAGCATGCTTGTTTGAGTTCATCTTGATGCCCAAAGCATTGATGGAAGAGTGCTATTAATTTTTTACCGCTGCTACTTATCAGTTTATGGTGATTTGTCATTTTTGTCACATTTGATGTGTGCTTCATATGGGCATGAGCTCTACATGTGTTTTGAACTATGTCATGCCATATTTACAAAGGTGCTTGTCTTGCATTTTTGTGATCAATGTGGTGACTAGCACAAGCATGCAAACTAGGCTTCGTGATATTGCTGTTTTCACAGACTTAGGATTTTGCTAAGTCCTTGTCCTGCTGTTATTTTGATGTCATGTATACATGATGCTACAGTGAGATACATGCTTGTTTTGAGTTGCTTCAGTAAGGATGTTTTGAACATATGGTTATGCTACATCCATCCATGCCCCTGTTTGCAATTATGGAGTGCCCTAGCATGTCTTATTCTTACTCTACTTTTGCTATAAAATGTTCCTGGCAGAATGTTAACATGTTAATCAATGTTGCCATGGTTGTTGCTATTGATCCATGCATGATATGAACTTTCTATTGCCATGGTTAGCTTCATGATCATGTCATATTGTTGTTGGTATGCTTGTTTTGTCATGCATGTCTTTGTCGTGAGTGATTTGAGCTCACAAAGATGCCTTCATAATTCTGTTTTTGCCATGATCTGTTTTTATGTAGCCTTTGTTTGCTATGATATGTTCATGTAGCATGTTGTTTTCTTGCTCTAAATAGTGCTTCCTGATGTTATTTCTAGCATGTTAGTATTTTCACCAAGTCTTTGAAGCTGATATCTTTTGCAGTTTTGCCATGCCTGTTTGAACCCGCTCTTGTGTGATTTAGCCGTAGCTCAGTGTTCATGTTTTGTCAAGCATCTTGTGTACATCACATCCATATGCTTTATTGCTATGTTGGAGTGCAGTAGCTTAGTTGCTTGTTGCATTCTAGATGGCATCGTGTTGTTAATCATAGAATTGTGCCATTCTTGTTTTGCTTGCCATTTGCAAACTGTGCATCCGTTTTCGGTGATCTTTATATCAATTTCAACCAAAATCATCTCATCTTTCCAGTGGCACATTTGGTTTGCCAAGTTGATGCTTTGATCATTCTTTCTCTTCCGGAGCACGCATATGCATTGCATATCACATCTCGCATATCATGCCATGTTTTGCATCATGTTGATTGTGCATTGCACCGTGGTTGATTGTTGTTCCTTTGCTTGTGTTCTTGCCTTGGGTAGATCCGGGAGACGAGTACTTGACCGAGGAACCTGTTGAGTACGCTAACGAGGATCAAGCTTTCGATAACTCTAAGAACTTTGCAGGCAAGATGGCCATACCCTCAAAATCACTTCTATCTTTGCTTGCTAGTTGTTCGCTCCATTGCTATGCCGCGCTACCTACCACGTGATATATCATGCCTTCCATATTGCCATGTCAAGCCTCTAACCCACCTTTCCTAGCAAACCGTTATTTGGCTATGTTACCGCTTTGCTCAGCCCCTCTTATAGCGTTGCTAGTTGCAGGTGAAGATGAAGTTTGTTCCATGTTGGAACGTGGATATTGCTGGGATATCATTATTATCTACTATTTAGTTTAATGCATCTATTTACTTGGTAAAGGGTGGAAGGCTCGGCCTTATGCCTGGTGTTTTGTTCCACCCTTGCCGCCTTAGTTTCCGTCATACCGGTGTTATGTTCCTTGATTTTGCATTCCTTACGCGGTTGGGTGTCATGGGAACCCCTTGACAGTTCGCTTTGAATAAAACTCCTCCAGCAAGGCCCAACCTTGGTTTCACCATTTGCCACCTAAGCCTTTTCCCTTGGGTTCCGCGGACTCAAGGGTCATCTTTATTTTAAACCCCCGGGCCAGTGCTCCTCTGAGTGTTGGTCCAAACTCGGTGATGTCCAACGCCCCCTGGGCAACCAGGGTCTATGCCAACCCGACGTCTGGCCCATCCAGTGTCCCTGAGAACGAGATACGTGCGACTCCTATCGGGATTTGTCGGCACATCGGGAGGCTTTGCTGGTCTTGTTTTACCATTGTCGAAAAGTCTTGTAACCGGGATTCCGAGCTGATCGGGTCTTCCTGGGAGAAGGAATATCCTTCATTGACCATAAGAGCTTGTGATGGGCTAAGTTGGGACACCACTGCAGGGTTTGAACTTTCGAAAGCCGTGCCCGCGGTTATGGGCAGATGGGAGATTGTTAATATCCGGTTGTAGAGAACTTGACACTTAACTTAATTAAAATGAATCAACCGCGTGTGTAGCCGTGATGGTCTCTTTTCGATGGAGTCCGGGAAGAGAACACGGTCTTGTGTTATGCTTGAACGTAAGTAGCTTCAGGATCACTTCTTGATCACTATTAGCTTCTCGACCCTGCATTGTTTCTCTTCTCGCTCTCTTTTGCGTAAGTTAGCCACCATATATGCTTAGTGCTTTGCTGCAGCTCCACCTTACTACCCTTTCCTACCCTTAAGCTTAAATAGTCTTGATCTCACAGGTGTGAGATTGCTCAGTCCTCGTGACTCACGATTACTTCCAAACAGATGCAGGTGCCGACGATGCCAGTGCAGGGGACGCTACCGAACTCAAGTGGGAGTTCGATGAGGATTCGGGCCGTTACTATGTTGCTTTTCCGAATGATCAGTAGAGGAGCCCAGTTGGGACGATCGAGGATCTAGCATTTGGGGTGGTCTTTATTTATTTTGGTTCCATAGTCGGACCTTTGTTTGTACCTTGGACGATGTATGGATCTATTATTTATGTTTTGTGTGAAGTGCCGATTGTAAGCCGACTCTTTATCCCTTTCTTATTCAGTACATGGGATGTGTAAAGATTGCCCCTCTTGCGACATGCCTACCATGCGGCTATGCCTCTAAGTCGTGCCCCGACACGTGGGAGATATAGCCGCATTGTGGGTGTTACAATGCTAACCCTGTTGTACTTAACATGCTTGTCCATGTACTTACGCAGGGTCATAACGGCCGATGCGGTTGTTTGCCGTCGAGGTTAGCTGCATCCCATGTCTTACAGTATTTCACATCATTTGTGCAATTGCAGTTTAACTTCTACCATTTACTGGTTGCCTGTAGGTACACATGTCAGTGGCACTGATCCACACTTCGACCCGGAGGAACAGCTCGCCTCCGCCACCATTGACTTTGGGCAGGCTCTGGCCAAGATGAAGTGCCCCAACAACTACCTCTGAGGACTTACCAAGTATGTACTCACCAGTTCAACCTTACCAATACCAGTTGCAATTAATGGCTATGTTTTGTACGGTCGATGTATTAAGCATGTTGTAGTAAACATGCCTAACACATTTTAGCTATTTTCCCTATGTTTTTTATAGACAACTAGGCCATTATCTGCTCTGGCAGCACCTACCCTGTGATGTTTAACTCTGCCAATTGCATTTTTATCAGTACTGGTTTCAATGGCCATTAAGCCTATTGCAATTAACAGTTGTATCAATTTTTAAAGAGTTTTATTTCAATGGCTACAAACGTACAAAACATGAATTAGGATGTTGTTAAGCATGTTGCAATTAATAGTTGTATCCATTATTTAATCCGTCCCTTTTCTACCGTGCTACCCTTTCGAAATGAAGATATCACTACAAATGCTGCCATTTTATTACCATTTGCTATTTTTGGTGGATGTTAACCCTGTTGTAGTTAACATTGGCTTTCCATGTACTTACACAGGGCTACAATGGGCGATGCTGTTGTTTGTCGTCGAGGTTAGTTGCATCCCATGTCTTATACACCATCTATTCCAAAATATAACTATTTTTAGAGATTCCAATATACACTACATAAGAGCAAAATGAGTGAATCTAGATTCTAATCTAAACTATATCTATAATTCTGTATACATCCATATGTAGTTCATATTGAAATCTCAAAAAAATACTTGTACTTAGGAACATAGGTAGTTATATTTTACATCATTTGTGCAATCTCAGTTTAGCTTCTAACATTTACTGGTTGCTTGTAGGTACATATATGAGAGGTACTGGTCCATGCTTCGATCCCTTTTGCATATGGGGCAATTAGATATTCATGAACAAGCGTCAAGTGAGGAAACTAAGAAAGATTGTTAGGCAAAAGAAATGGGTGATTGGAATTAAGCTCTTTATTTACACTTTGTCGAAGACAACAGTGAACTTTAGGATGGCAAGTAATGTGTTGCCTTTTCCCCCTGCCCACAACAAGTTACTCTATTAGGCCTCAGTATCTGACATTTTTGTCTTTTCAGTGGTTTCCAAAGCTATTTACTAATGATTACCTTACAAACTACATGACCGGAGTGGAGGCAACTAAGGTTAAAGTATATAATTCATGCTACCATGATAATGCTCTAGAAGTCTTCCTGAAGGTGGTGAAGGATGGGCAGGCGATCGTCACATGGGGTTGGACAAAAGTGGTTCGTGCCTATGGCATGCAGGAAGGCACATTATGGGCATTCCGCTTCTTCAACACCGTCGCAGTCAAAATGATTTACACTTGTCTCTTCACCTTTACCGCCTTCAAATATTATGGTTCATCATAGTTAATTGCTTCCTAATCGTGTAATTACTGAACATATTGTACTGGCAATTTTATTTATGGATTCGTTGTTGAACCATTGTGCTGAGAATTTTAATTACACGTTTCATATTTCAAAATTTCCAATTCGAATAATAAATTATTGGCAAAAATAAAAAGATAACAGACGGTCATGGAACTTTGCAAACGGTTCTGGCAGTAAAAGCGCTTGTGATGGATAACCCAATGTCACATAGTTTTCTACATCAAATCGTGTGTGATGTAGTTAATGAAAGCAAACAGTTAACCAAGGCAAAGCATGTATGATAGTTACACCTTTCACACACGAGCGTATACATAAAACTGTGTGGGATGCACATACAAACGGAAACGTTTTCCCTAGATTAACTGTGTGGGATGTTCATAAGAACGGAAACATATTCCTTGGATTGACTATGTGTGATATACATACGAACGGAAATGATTTTCTGGGATTCACGGTGTGGGGTGTACATACCTATGGAAATGTTTTTTCTCGGATTACCGTGTGGGATGTACATACCTATGGAACTAATTGGGTTTCGATGCGTTGCCCGATCGCACACGGCCCCATCCTATGTCCCACGAGGGCCTATTCCCGATGATTTCTGGGTCGTGTGGGAAGGACCCCCCTATCGCCCACACCCACTTGGCGACGGTTCCAAATGTCGTCGCGGAAAGGGGTTAAAAACCGTTTGTATAGCACCGACGCGCACCAGTGATGTCTCCTTATAAAATGGTTTATGGAAAAGCTTGTCATTTGCCTCTTGAGTTAGTAGATAAAGCATATTGGGCAATTAAAGAAGTCAACTATGATTTCAATCTTGCCTATGAAAAGAGGTTATTTGATATTAGCTCTTTAGATGAATGGAGAACCCAAGCTTATGAAAATGTCAAGTTATTTAAAGAAAAAGTTAAAAGATGGCATGATAAAAGAATCCAAAAGCATGAGTTTAAAGTTGGAGAATTTGTTCTTTTGTAAAACTCTTGTTTTAGATTCTTTGCAGGAAAATACCTCTCAAAATGGGAAGGACCCTATGTTATTGAGGAGGTTTATCGGTCTAGAGCTGTCAAAATAAATAGTGCCAGATGTACTAACCCGAAGGTTGTTAATGGGCAACGAATAAAACATTATATCTCAGGTACACCCATTAATGTTGAAAGTAATATTATCCAAACTTTGGCACCGGAAGAACACATAAAAGAGTCCTTCCAGAACACTCCAGAATCGTCAAAATAAGGAGGTATGTGATACGATAAGTAAACAGACTTCAAAAATCCGCAAAAATATTTTTTTCCAGTTTTGGAATATAACAAAAAATTGGAAAATAAGAAACAACCAAGAAGCGTACCCTGGTGGCCACAAGACACCAGGGCGCGCCTGGCCAGGCGCTCCCCGGTGGGTTGTGCCCACCTGGGGTACTTTCCAGACTCTGTTTTTCTACTGTTTGCTTGTCCCCCAAGATAAAAAATCTTTATCCCCGAACCTATTGATCACCGTATCACGGAGAAATCTTCTGTTTTCCTTGCTGTTTTCGGTCAGATCTGTTGAGCCAGGCATCATGTCTTCTTCTTGCTCCAACAACATGAAAGAAGATGCTTGGTTGCTAAAGATCGAGCTAAAGAGAGAAGAGCCTGTATAGGTCGTCAAGGGATACACGAGCAAGGATGTTAACATAGAGCAAGCCCCAGTGGGCGACCAAGCACTGCCGGCCGAGGAGGAGGAAGAAGATATCCTAAAACCTTACTATGCTCATCTTACCCCTACTAAGATCGAAGCCTTCTGGATCATTGAAACGGTTCGTGTGCAAAATAAATATCTCACTCGTGAAAATATTGTGCATCAAGAGCACATCATCTTCCTTCGGAGCGTCATCCGTAGATTGCAGAATCTCTTAATCTTGAAGGACGGGACCTCTACTACACCACCACCTTCCTCTTCATCACAAAAAGAAAATTGAGTATCGGGTATGGGCACTCCCCTTGGCTTCCGCTAAGCTTGGGGGAGGTGCCCCGGTATCGTATCATTCCACTATCTTTTGCCTTTACTTATTTTAGTTTGATCTTTTGCTTTAGATGAATAAAAGTTTAGTTCGATCCTTTCTTTTTGAGAGTTTGCTTAGTGATCTATCCTTGTAATCATGTGCGAGATATATAATAAAGTTTAGTTTGAGTTTTTGCTTTCTTTACTTTCATGTTGAAATAAAAAGAAAGGAAATAAATAAAAGGAAAGGAAATAAATCAAAAATATCATATGCTAATCTTATGGTAGGTGATAACACCACATAAGAAAAAGTAGAAGAAGAAAATTTTATTAGAGATTGACAAACATAGTATTAGTCAATGATGCAACTCATGAAAGAATTAATAAGGGAAGAGAAGATTCACATATAAATACACTATCCTAGAAATCTTTTGTGATTGTGAGCCCCCATCAAAATATTATATGCCAAAATTGTTGACGTTGGACAAGGAGGCAAAACTATAAGCCCCTATCTTTCTATGCGTCCGGTTGAAACGTCTTTCTCATGTGTATGCGGTGAGTGTTAGCAATCATAGAAGACTATATGATGGTTGAGTATGTGGACTTCCCTAAAGGCTCCGATACATGACCCTTCCTGAAAAGATGATGAATTGAAGTTGCAAAGTTGACTGAGAACATAGTTTGTTGGTTTTTAATAGAGTTTATGTTTCATACTTCGATAGTATGATGAATTGTCACTTGTTCATGAGAAGTCTATGATAAAAGTTCTATGATAAAATTCTTATGTTTTAGTTTGTTGCTATTATAATAAACAACAGGATGCTTCTATGTCCGTATTTTGTTTTTTTCGACACCTCTCTCTCTCTCTAAGCATGTGGACATGTTTTTCAATTTTGGTTTTCGCTTGAGGACAAACGAGGTCTAAGCTTGGGGGAGTTGATACACTGGTGCGCGTCGGTGCTATACAAACAATTTTTAACCCCTTTCCGCGACGGCATTTGGGACCGTCGCCAAGTGAGTGTGTGCGATAGGGTGTCCTTCCCACACGGCCCAGAAACCGTCGGGGATATGGAGCAGTGGTCCAGAGACCTTCCAGAATGTAATCGTGTGCGATGCAGCACACACTAAAATTTTCAGACGTGTGGTATCGGTGATTAAGCGTTTCTAATGACGCATTGAAACCATACGGTCTGTCATAACGAACCGTTTGGGAAACAGTATGTAAGGCACACAGGACAACATATGAACTGTGTGTGATTTGTGCCCCATCCCACACGAGTTTTCTGTGTAACCCGTCTGCCATGATAGACTCCATCGCACATGTTTGCCAACAATTACCGTCTGTGATAATGTTCTATCACAAACGGTTCAGGAGCCCCTTCGTACACATACAAGTGCTGCAGACCGTTTGTGATTTGTTGGGTATCACCGACAATTGCCGCAAGAGTGGCATGTGCTTTTTGTTTGGGATCCACACGTTTCCTGAAAAAATTATGACTGGGATTGTATTTTGCATTGGGCACGGTTTACTCCCAGTTCTCATGTGCAATACCTTGATATCACAAATGGTTCCGGAGACCCTACGCACACGTAGTAGCGTTGCAAATCGTTTGCGATCTGCTGTGTATCACTGACGCTTCCGCTACGATTGACGTATGATTTCCGATGTGGATCACACACACTCATTTAGTTGAACCATGTGCAGAGCAATTGCCAGGTTAAAACAAAAATATCCCATTTTGAATCGGCACGCAAAAAGCAAATTCACCATAATATTCAATTGAAAAAATAAACAAAAATATCCCATTTTGAATCGGCACGCAAAAAGCAAATTCGCCACAATATTCATTTAAACAAATAGTGTCCACAGGAAGAACATTCATCAGATTTCGCAGCAATTGTAATTGAACATATGGTAGCTAAATTCCAATGATTTGTCCACACATATATGCATTACATAATTAATCATAGTGTACAAAATACGAAGACCTCATGAGATGGAAAAACAATGGATCCATGCATTATATGTTTAGCGGCTAACTCTTACTCAATGTTTCAGGAGAACACATGCTGAAATCTTCATCCTCACCAGTGGGATAGATGTAGTGATCCAGGAAGAAGTCGATGATAAATCTCCGAACCATCAGCAATTCACCAGCCGAGAGCGGTTCAGGGGTCCTCGGTTTTAAGATGAGTTGCAGCTTTTTTAAGATCAGAATGTGCCATATGAGTGGAGTAGAAGATATTAATTCACGAGGATCGTCACAACTATCAGCAGATTTGCAGATGGAGATCATGTGTCTGCAAACATAGTATCCACAAAGATAGGTCCCTACTTCTTGCTGAGGACACTGAATTTTTTTGTACAAAATTAGTCATGTATTTGTCCTGTTAGCAACAACCTAACCGGTGCTAGATGTATTATTTTTTCTTTGGAAAAAATAGAAAGAGGTTTATTTAGAAGCTTGAACATTTGACTAGCGTAAGGAAAGGTATTTGCAGACTGTTGGATAAATTTTCTGAAAATAACGGATTTCGGTGTGTTATCGGAGAAACGGTCTCGTGCTGCAAAGGTTGTTCCGTCTTGAGCAGGTTCCCTGGTTTAGTTTTCCACAATGCGAGCACACTGCAAATGATGATGAATTTTGACAACATCAATTATTGAGCCAGATATGAATGGAAATTAATTTCAACATCATAGAATTCAATACCTATCCAAGAATTGTTGAACATGCGTCAGATCCTGAGCGTTTGTTGACTCTCTGAGAGAATCGATGTAGTAAACTGTATTCTTGTTTGGAACAATGAATACCAATATCCAGTGATTGCTACATATTAAGAAAGCCATGAACTTACGAATGATGTCGAATTCTGAAAGACAATCAGTGTATGCGTGGTCGTTTACTTGACTTACCGTTCATGATATGGCCAGAGAAATGATTGTGCATGGGACGTGTTTTCAAAGATACGGACGACCGTGTTAATGGCCCAATCATGTCGGTCCTTACCATCTAATGTTGTGCCATTTGCTAATGCAGGATCTATGAAATACAAATTCTCCCTTTTTCTTCTCTGCACGTTCAATCCCCTGAGAGGAATAAAATGCAGTTAGTTGTTTATCATTTACAACCTTGTATGGAGAATTTGATCACAGTTTGTTAAGTACTTACAAAATCAGGCATCTAACAAGAGCGGCATCAAGCACATTGAAGTTGAAGAAGAGATGTAAGTCCTCGAAACTCACATTGATGGAATCAGCATCGTGTTAGAAATGATCTCTGTTGTAGTGGACTAGCAAACCATGATGACCTTCTGACATTTGATCGATATAATATTCATGTAACTCGCGACAACTGGAGCTACACTCATCAAAGTATTCACCAACAAGAAATGTATGGCCACGGACATACTTGCATGCTTGAAGTATGGTTGCTTTACTTTTAGCAAGCAACAATTCTACTTCTTCATCATCCATGGCGTCAGAAATAATATTACTCCCCAATTCGAACAAGCTGATGTTAATTTGGTTCTGGGCGATGAGTGCTTTAAGTAAGAGGCAATCATTCTCTTTCCTCTTCACT
The DNA here is from genome assembly GCF_018294505.1 of Triticum aestivum. Classification (NCBI taxonomy): domain Eukaryota; kingdom Viridiplantae; phylum Streptophyta; class Magnoliopsida; order Poales; family Poaceae; genus Triticum; species Triticum aestivum. Next base: position 415,501,684 of record NC_057800.1, read on the forward strand.
CTCCCACTACGCTTCCTCATGGGTGTAGCCTTTTTGGCCACTTCCTTCTTGGTACTTGAAGCATTTCTGGCAGAACGTCTAGTTGGCTGCAAGGTAGACTGCCGGGCAGACGGTGAAGCTTGGACGGACTGCTTAGCAGACAGTTTATCTATGCTAGACCGCTGAGCTGGCAGTGCTGCTATGACGGACAGTTGGGCTATAGGAGCAGAGGCATCAGACTGCTGACCATGCGTTGAAGCTATGTCGGGTTTCTGCGCAGGTGGTGCCAACTTGTCGGTATGCTAAGGAGGTCGTGCCAACGCGTTGGTTTGCTGAGCAGGAAGTGCTGACGCATTGGTATGCTGATCACGCGCCTGCGGACCGATGAACTGATGAGTAGTCGGTTCTGGACCTACAGACTGCTTAGCAGGCGGTTCCGAAGCATCAGACTGCTTAGCAGTCTGTTCCACCAGGTTGGTCTGCTGAGCATGTGCTGCAGCTGGGTCTCCCCCCACTGCTTCAGCGGTCGGCATCTGAACCGGTGGTGCATCATCAACAGTTGTAGGACTTGCCACTGGCTTCTTTGGGGCGGAGGATGACATGGCATGTACGCCACAAAGTCGGGCCGGCTGATCACAGGTTGATGCATCAGCCCATAAGAGCTGTTGTGGCAAGGAGAGCGTCACCGGTTGAGGGGCGACAGTGGTTTCTCTTGGTGGGGCTTCAGGGATCTCATCAATGAACTCTATTTCCTTTCGTGGCCAATGGATGTGATGTAACAGTGTTTCTCCCAAGGTCCTTTCCTCATTGAAGTCTCCTAGGACATTCTTCAGGGCAAATTCATTGAATCCAGGCTTTACTTCAGTCACGTAGCACTTGACACATCCAGGTTTCAATGGCACATTGTCCAAGAAGAGGCCAGCTGCCAAGAAGGGCGGGGAACGCAGGCTGTTGCACATTTTAATGTACGTTCATAATGTGTAAGCACGCCCTCCAGTCTGTCTTTCATTCCAGATAGATCAGATATAGCATCATCACAAGCAGCTGCAGTCTCAGTGTCGCTCGGGTCAGCTGATGCATAGCTACTCTTATGTAGTGTTGTCGCGCAATAAGCAGCATCCTCCATGCCCGCCTCCCCTCCCATCTGCTGGCTATCTGTCAGTGTTAGAGTCTTCTGCATCATCATTGACTCCTCAACATCCTTTCGAATAGCCAAATAAATCTCCTTCTTCAACCTTTCATACAATTCATTCTGCTTCATTTCACTCCTTGCTTTTTTCATGCTGAGCCTCTCTTCTTTGCTGAAAGTGAAAGCCCTCTTGTGCGGGACATTAACACCTATACCCCTTGCACGGCCAGGGGGCTCTTTTGTGCCCAGGACTTTATGATGTAGGGTGGAAACCTATACGGACGATCTTTCATGATTGGAGAGGATCCTACGAAGAACACGAAGAACATAAGGCGAAAAGAGAGGAATCACTCAAATCAACAAGAAACAATCACACATGTGCCAGATCCTCAAAACACAAAGAGAGATACAAGATTCACGATCAACAAAGGACGATACAAAGGTGACCGATTCTTCTCCGTGAGGAGGTCTTGAGGGGTATTCCCATGAAGGGGTCTTGAATCCAAGGTGGATCTTCTCCGAAGAGGTGTTGGTCCCTCGTGATGGAGTAGATCGAGATGGATGAGCGAAGCTCTATCTCACATATGACCTAACACAACGCTAACCCTAGAAAGGAGGTGGAGGTGGTCTATTTATAGTCTAAGCCACGAAGGGGTAAGTGGGAGATAGATACAAGGCCAAAAGCCCGGCTGCGCAGAGGCATGTACCGAACGACCGGTGGGGGACGGACGTCTGCTGGCTCAGGACGGTCCGGACGTCCGGCGCGCGTCATACGTCCGCTGATTCTTCTCGAGATAGGTGGCGCCGGACATCCGGTCCGCGTTGGTCGTCCGGTCGCTGGGCTCGGTCTGCGGCTGGTCGAGGGTGTGTCGGACGTCCGGTGGACGCCGGTCATTCGGGCGCTGTAGAGTGTCGGACGTCCGGCCGCTATAGACTCTGCAGCTCCGTCTTCTTCCGTCTTCGCTTCCATGCTTCCCTCGCGGATGGTGTAGTTGTACACTTGCGCTCGCACTCCTCCTCATCGTCCATAGTGTTCCGACAATACCTATGCATGCACATGGGAGAAGTGTCAAGTAGTATACCATCCTCGAAGGGGTCAAGTGAGCACGTGTAAAGGAGATGATTCACCTTTGTGTATGTGAAGTAGATGTCACACGTGTCACTCGCCGAGTGGACTCTTGATATGGTGATGTCCCTAGGATGCTCCGCATCACTTTAAATCAATCTCAGTTACTTCATATACACCTTTAGGCTGGTGTGTGGGCTTCCTTGGAGCGTTCCTCCATGTCCTGACCGGAAGTGTAATTGTTGCAGCTCTATCCTTTCAAGACTACTTGATCCCTCACAATCTGCTGAAAACCTATGGTTGTCCGAATCAGATTAAGAGACATGGCCTGAATGAGTGCTATAGCTTCTACTCGACATCTATAGAGAACACATGCAAAACTCAGGAAAGGAGGATAAGCATAAAACTAACAACTTGGTATCAAGCTTTCTAAACATGCCATGCAATAATTTAGAAAATGTCCGACTAATTTGTTAAGTTTGTGTGACTCGGGCGCCCGCAATCTGTAAATAGGCAGTAACTTATTGGAACAAATACAACTTATATGTAGTAAGGAAGGTAGATAATGATCATATATACGCTCTCCGTTATTTTATAGCCAATTTGAGAACATACAGAATGAAATTGGAAGAGGGATTGCGAGGAAATATGCCTCACCATGATGGAAAGCAGTAACTAACCGGCTTCTTAATGCAAACCCGGCCGGACCACATGAGAGGCGAGGGTTACTGCATCGATATGCTTGAGGGTGTCTGGCGAGCAAACGAAGACGGCGAGGCGCGGGCTGCCGCGTGTTGGGAATGACAGTGGAGGTAGGCTTGACGCTGAAGAGCGGGCACACGGCCGTGGTGAGCACGGCGGCGTCGAAGAGGGTTCTGTAGTGGATCTGGGGGAGGGGGAACTGGTGAAGGAGAATGGGTGGACTAGTTGAGTGAAACGCGGGTGGACGGTGGGGGTGTTGGGGCCTACGGGTGTTGGCGACCTAGGTGAAAAGGGGGAAAAATATCCCCGGTCGCCGCACACGCAGAAAGGCCTATGCAAACGGTTGCCTCTAAGCGCTCGTGTGCATAAACAGAATAATTACATTTGAAATGAAGACGTACTAATTTTTAATTGAAGACGTGAGTTCATTGTTTCGCCTCTAAATTTTTCCCACGTAATCCAATCACAATTTTTGTGGCAGCCTGGTTTTTGCCCTCTTTTCTTTGCCTGATTTTAGTTGATTTGAATTTGAAATTTGGAGTTTTGAATCTTTTCATATGGACTTAACCACTTGGGTACCCCTTGGCTTTCACCCAAGTGTCCCAATTCCCTCTCTAACCATCATTCCCACTCTGGTTCACCTCAAAATAATGATCGGAATATTTTCTTAAATGAAAAATATTCATTTGCCTCTCTTAAACCCTAGTCAGCTCAATGTGTTCCAAAGCAACCCCAATTTTTCTTACCCACAAAAATCTGAGAAAATTCACAAATATTATTTGAACCATAGGGCACCTTCCTGAGCAAAAATATTGCATAACTTTTTGGAATATTTTTGCTACAGAAAATATTTTCTATTCTGGACAGAAAAGGTGGTTTCTACAACAACCATTTTACTTGCTCCATTGTGGCTGATTTTTCTTGTGCATCATCACCTTAGTAGATGATTGCTAACCTCAAAAGCCCATCCCTCATCTCCCAGCCATTTGATCGCAGTAAGCTCTCAAAGTTACTGATCAAGAACTTACTAGGCGGTTGAAATCTATCCTACCGCGTCTGGGTCCAAACCAAAGCATGGTAATCTTCAAAACTACCACAAACAACAAGCCAGGCATGAAATTTGGTTATAGGTCGGCCTGAGGGCAGAGTTCACGTGGTGACCACACGTGTACACGATGCCAACCTGCATGCCGACACGCTCTGGGTCGCGCCCGAGCCTCTGTTGCTCGCGTGCTCGCTTCCCCGACTACCTAGCCTTGCCAAACTTCGCCACAATCTTCGTCCAAGCTCTCTTAACTTCCTCCTGGCGCTCGCCGGCGCCGAAGCTCACCGCAGCAAGCACGGGCATGGTCCGGCCAACATAACAGTGAGGTGCGCACTGTGCTCATCGTCACCCCGAGTGCCCCGATGCTCGTCCCCGTTTGCCCACAGTCCATGCATGAGCTGCGTCGCCTTCTCCCCCTCTCACTAACGTCGTTCATCGCCGGGCGCCGTGTCCAGGTGTCCACCGGCAGAGCCCGAACCCCCCTCGACGCTCGGCTATAAATGGAGCCCTCCCCAGCCTCCTCGAGCACCATCCACGACTCCCACACACTCCACAATCTCATAGATAGCCGTAGCCCAGCCGGGCAGGCCGCGGGCTGCCATCCCCGAGCTCGAGCTCGCCATCGATCCCATCGGGTCGTCTCCGTAGCTCTGGCCCCTCCCAGGCCTGGGCAACCCTTCTAAGGCTTCACCGCTCTCCGGTGGTGCCGTTCCGCCTGCTTGGACCCCTGGAGTCGCCTCTGTTCGCCGTCTTCTTCATCTCCGACGATCTCCGCTCTCTTTCTCCGCTAGAGAGGTTGATCCCGACATCATCCGACCACCCCTAGCTACTCTACGGGTACGGGCAGGTGCGCCTCCATCTCCTCTCTCGATCCCTCCCTCTCATTTTTGCCAAGAAGCCCTCATCGTCGGCGTGTGCTCCGGCGAAGCCGTGCCATCCTCTGTTTCTTTCCCCCTCTCCCCTCACCTGACTAACGGGGGCCACTAGTCATCCACTCAGCACGCGTGCGAAGCGGTACGAGTGGTGGCGCCCCGAGGCTTTACGCCTTCGACGTCACCCCCAGTCTATTTTTAAGTAAATTCAAATTTCATATTTTTTCAGAGAGCTTCAAACAGCCAAAACTCTTTAACCATAAGTCCAAATGAATTGATTCTTTTTGCAGTGTGTTCTTTGTGAAGAAATCTAGCAGCTCACCAAAAATGGGATTTCCCTTGCTGTCTAGATTTTCTGGTGAATTTCAGAAGGGTTCTTGATGTTTTCTTTTTGTGTTTATAATTATTTTCAGAGGCTGAGGCTTGTCTTGAGGATCACCAGGAGGCTTGTGAACCTCATCTGCACTAAGGCAAGCCACATCAACATTTTCATGGTGCCATTACAATATTTGTGATTTTCCTACTTGAATGAATGATTTAGTCCATGCATTTAGATCACTATTATGTTATTTATATTATGTTAGTTGCTTGTTTAAGTTAATATGCTTGATTTACAGAAAGTTTAAAGCTAACTAAGTTGGTCAAGAAACTAGAATTAAATTTTGTTATGAAAGTGTAATATAGTTATGTATATAAGTAATTATATGGAGTTATTTTCTTGCATGAGAAAAATGATAAATTTGCTAGAAAAGATCTGTTTAAAGTAAGGTTTAATCCTAACCAAAGAAGTGTCATGAGTTGTTGATGATTATGCTTGGGGTGGAGATAGTTGACTCAGTCATTTCCGTTGATATGTGATGCATATGTTAGTGTTGCATTTCATGGCATATTATGACACCGGTTATTTTCACTTTAAGTTGAACCTGATAATAACTCAACTTGAATATATCGTTGACCGGGTCATGGTGCCACTGAATCGAGTTTTTCCTAGTGCAACCACATTTGCCTTTATGGGAAGGCCTTTATTCAGTCCGTTGTCATGCATCTGGCCGGTGCCTCCAATGAGGGAAGGTTATGGGCGTGCGGTACCCTGGTCCGGTAAGCAGACATAACCTTGTGTTCCTGTTGTTGAGATTTTTGGTACCGTGTCCCCGTGTGGGATAGTTTATGTTTTGGCCACGACGGTGGTCGTTGTGTATTTGGTAGACATGGCACCACCCAGGACTAGCCCAGTGGGGAGTGAGTCGGAGTGGCCGGGAGAGTGTCATGGAAATGGAGGGGTTACGTCGGAATGCCTTTGGTCCACCCGAATGGGAGTGCGAGGACATGGGTTCCGTGGTGTGGGTACAGTGTGCTACCTCTGCAGAGTGTATTAATCTATCGATAGCCGAGTCCACGGTTACAGACACGCTCGAAAGTAGGTCACACCATGGGTCAACATTTAATAAATCTGGCACACTAAGTTATGAACTCTGCACTATTGATAATGGCGGGAAGGTCATCGGGTTGGTTAAGGCCAAGTGCTGGTCGTGGTTGTGATCGCTGGAAGGATCATCGTTTTAGACCAAATATGGGTCGTGGTTGTGATCGCCGGAAAGATCATGAGATATTCATAGTTAAGATTTTGAGGATGGTATGGTTGTGATCCAAGAAGGGATCACCGTTGTTAAGCCAGTCCGAGGGATTTTTCTCACAAGAGCATGATCACAGCATGTTGGTTATATTGTTGCATTATTAATAATTGGTTAATTATCATGATATTGTTTTTCATTATGTTTATGTCTGTTGTGAGCTTGCAAGTACATTCAATGTACTGACCTGGCATGTCATGCCAGATTTCAGGAAAGCCTTGTTGGAAAGGAGCGCTGTCCGAGTCTAGATCGTGTCTACATCGGTGTCCCTGTGCTATGGACTTCCGCTATGATGTTGTTCCGCTGCAACGTAGTTGTTATGATCGAGGCCCTTATGTTCACTAAATAATGTACATATTGTTTAGCCGCACTGTGTGTGCCGCTTGGCCTCGCTACCTATTGTAATATGAACTTTGATCCGCTAGCATCAATAAAGCGGTTGTTTTCTGTACCAAGATGTTGTGTGCTGCCAGAAGACATGGTCTCAGGGTTGGCAATGCATGGTAAACCAGTTGCTCTGAGCCGGGGTGCCACAACGCTTGGTATCAAAGCGGCGCTGACTGTAGGCCACACTAGACTACGACGTGTTAACTGGATGGTAGATATGAGTTTAAGTTGAGTGCCAGCAGCATTGGTAGCTGGTTGTTGCATTGCATACACTTGTTTTATTTTTATGCTAACCTACTAATGGTTGTGAGTGTAGATGGCTCCGGTGCCGTATCCGTGCCAGTTGCAGCTGATGCCGTTCACATCGTCGCATCTCCTTCGTAACGTGTGGCGTCGGCTATACCCCCTTGGTGACAATCCAGTTTATTGTGTGTACCGGGAGCGTCTAGCTGACTCAGTGTATGAGTATCACGCAGTGGTCACTCTGCGCACCAGTTCCGATTCCAGCAGTTACACTCGTACCTCTAGGAGTGGTTACGCTTCTCTTCTACCGCTTCTCAGGCTATCCAGTTTGCTGCATTCGAGGTCCTTGTCGAGCTTCGTTACAACGAGGTCCAGATGCAGAACCACCCAGGTTTCTACTACTATCCTTCTCTGCACGACAATGGTCATGTCCGTTTCCCTATCATTGATCCAGAGTCCGATAGTGTTGCTAGCCATCTTGCTCGTTATATCACCGCTAGCTATCTTATGATCCACGAGCTAGCTCGAGAGCTGACTCGTGCCCGTACTGCTTTAGCCTCTGCTTTAGTCTCTACTAGATCTGGCACTACTCCATCCTTCCTGTGATTTACACCTTATATTTTAGCCAGTTCTAGTTCCCTTGTTTCACCGGTTACTCCTCCGAGTAGTTCGGGCGCCGCGACCGTGAGTCCTCTTAGTACCCCTGCCAAGTGGGTTTCACTTCTCACTGCTCTTGTAGCCCCGATGCTTCACCCTACACATGCCCCTGAGGGAGAGCCCACTAGGCAGCGTCGTCGTGTTACCTTTAACCTGGAGGTCTCAGTTAACCTCGTCAGTTCAGGATCCGAGTCTGCTTCAGGAGAGGACCTCGTAGCACTAGCAAAGAAGTAGAGCTTCTGAGTATACGCAATCGTCAGGATGGTGTACGAGTGTAGTCGTACGAGTCATGAGGTTTTGTTTCATGTATGAGAGTAGTTGAACCTGGCATGTTATTTATCTTTCATGTATGAGTCTATGTATAATTATGTTAGAACTCTATTTTATTTGCCGAATTTTCTTTGTCATTTTAGTTTTTCTCGGGCTTTTGTTGCTGGCTTTTCCCCAATTTATTTTGAATGTTTCTCATCTCGGTTGCGTTGTCTTGGGAAAAACCACAATAGGATGCCGTGGGGAGGCAGCAGTAGCAACGTTCATGAGGGTACTCCTGTTCATCATTCCGCACGACAGGCAGGACACTCCCCAGAGCCGTACGTTCCACCACCGCCTCCACTGCCAAATCCGCCCTCCACCAAGAAAATTCTGCGTATGTTTGAGGAAAGACGGAATAATGATCTGACTGAAATTTTAAAAAGTGTGCAAGCTATGGTTGGGCAGTATGGAAATCAGAACGATCATCACTCCAAGCTGTCAGATTTTCAAAGGACCAAGCCTCACAGTTTCAGTCAGGTTATTGACCCCTTGGATGCAGACGAGTGGCTGGGAACCATTGAGAGGAAACTTGAGATTGCTCGTACTGAAGAGGGTGATAAAGTTCCGTTTGCAACTCATTATCTTGAAGGCGTTGCTGCCATATGGTGGGAAAATATAAAAGCCATGTGGCCTGCTGATGAAGAAATCACCGCAGATGAAGCCCAAGAAAACCCCGAAGTCGTCATTGGTATGTTTTCTGTTAATAACATACCTATAGTAATTTTATTTGACTCTAGGGCTTCCCACTCTTTTATCTCTCGGAGTTTTGTTGCCCAAAACAAATTTCCTTGTTCGCTTTTGGGCAAGAATATGCTGGTCCAAACCCTGGGATCCTTAATCAAGAGCAATCTGGTCTTCCATAATTTGGAAATCAATATCAATGGAGTCTGCTTTTCAACTTATTTGATAATTATTGAGTCTGCTAAGCTGGATGTTATCTTGGGTATGAATTGGCTGACTCAGTATCAAGTATGCATAAATTGCGCGACTCGAGAAGTCACTTTGACCAGTTAGAAGGGGCAGACTACCAAATTCTATGCTCGTAGAAGCATACCCAAGAAAGAAATGGTCTTCACCGCTGTGGCTGAATTGGAATTAATTCCTATGGTCAGTGAATTTCCTGATGTATTTCCAGAAGAGCTGCCAGGCATGCCACCAGATCGAGAGCTTGAGTTCGCAATAGATCTTGTGCCCGGAACCGCACTGTTATACAAGAAGTATTACCAGATGCCCTTATCAGAATTAGTGGAGCTAAAGAAACAGCTTGATGAAATGCTCTAGAAAGGATATATCCGTCCCAGTTCTTCACCATGGGGATCACCTGCTATCTTCGTCGACAAAAAGGATGGCAGCCTCCGCATGTGTGTGGATTACCGTCAGCAGAATGATGTCACCATCAAAAACAAATATCCGCTGCCAAGGATTGATGACTTGCTTGATCAGCTCAGTGGGGCCAAGGTATTCTCCAAGATTGATTTACGGACAGGATATCGTCAGCTCAAGATTAAAAAGGAAGATATTCCTAAGACCGCATTTACCACTCGATACGGTCTTTATGAATATACAGTTATGTCCTTTGGTCTCACCAATGCCCCTGCCTTCTGCAGGCATATGATAAACAAAGTATTCATGGACCTCCTCGATAAGTTCGTGGTAGTCTTCATCGATGACATACTTATTTACTCAACAAGTGAAGAAGATCACAAAGAACACCTCCGAGCAGTGTTACAACGACTCTCCGACCATCACCTATATGCCAAATTCAGTAAATGCGAATTTTGGCTCAAGCAGGTTGGATTTCTTGGACATGTGCTATCCGTCGAAGGTATAGCCGTGGACCCGAGCAACGTAAAGGATGTGCTCGATTAGTTGCCACCCACAACCGTATCACATATTTGGAGTTTGCTTGGATTAGCCGGTTACTACCGTCGTTTCATTGAAGGGTTTTCCAAGATTTCTAAACCCATGACGGAGCTGCTCAAAAAAGATAAGAAGTTTGAATGGACTGAGGACTGTGAGAAAAGTTTCAATGAGCTAAATGTATGCTACATCTTGAGCTTGGGTTGGTTTTCCCCGAAGAGGAAGGATAATGCAGCAGAGTAGCGTAAGTATTTCCCTCAGTTTTTGAGAACCAAGGTATCAATCCAGTAGGAGCCCATGCTCAAGTCCCTCGTACCTGCACAAAGCGATAGCTACTCGCAACCAACGGGATTAGGGGTTGTCAAGCCCTTGACGGTCACTTACGAGAGTGAGATATGATAGATAGAATATTTTTGGTATTTTTTCATATAAAGATGCAAAGTAAAAAGTAAAAGCAAAGTAAATAGCAAAACAATTAAAAGTGATAGAGATTGATAAGATGAGAATAGACCCGGGGGCCATAGGTTTCACTAGTGGCTTCTCTCAAGAGCATAAGTATTCTATGGTGGGTGAACAAATTACTGTTGAGCAATTGATAGAATTGTGCATAATTATGAGAATATCTAGGCATGATCATGTATATAGGCATCACGTCCGTGACAAGTAGATCGAAACGATTCTGCATCTACTACTATTACTCCACTCATCGCCCGCTATCCAGCATGCATCTAGAGTATTAAGTTAAAAACGGAGCAACGCCTTAAGCAAGATGATATGATGTAGAGAGATAAATTCATGCAATATAAAATAAACCCCATCTTGTTATCCTCGATGGCAACGATACAATACGTGCCTTGCTACCCCTTCTGTCACTGGGTAAGGACACCGCAAGATCGAACCCAAAGCTAAGCACTTCTCCCATGGCAAGAACTACCAATCTAGTTGGCCAAACAAAACGGATAATTCGAAGAGACTTGCAAAGATTACCAATCATGCATAAAAGAATTCAGAGAAGATTCAAATATTATTCATAAATAGACTTGATCATAAACCCACAATTCATCGGTCTCAACAAACACACTACAAAAAGAAGATTATATCGAATAGATCTCCACAACAGAGGGGGAGAACTTTGTATTGTGATTCAAAGAGAGAGAAAAAGCCATCTAGCTACTAACTATGGACCCGAAGGTCTGAGGTAAACTACTCACACTTCATCGGAGGGGCTAGGATGATGTAGAAGCCCTCCGTGATGACGGCCCTCTTCCGGCGGAGCTCCAGAATAGGCCCCAAGATGGATCTTGTGGATACAGAAAGTTGCAGTGGTGAAATTAGGGTTTTGGCTCCTGTTCTGATCCTTTGGGGGTACGTGTGTATATATAGGAGGAAGGAGTACGTCGGTGGAGCACCGAGGGGCCCATGAGGCAGGCGGGCACGCCCCCACCCTCGTGACCACCTCTTTGATCCCTTGCAGTAGGGTCCAAGTCTCCTGGATCACGTTCGATGAGAAAATCACGTTTCCGAAGATTTTATTCCGTTTGGACTCCGTTTGATATTCTGTTTATCCGAAACACTGAAATAGGCAAAAAAACAGCAATTCTGGGTTGGGCCTCCGGTTAATAGGTTAGTCCCAAAAATAATATAAAAGTGGAAAATAAAGCCCAATATAGTCCAAAACAGTAGATAATATAGCATGGAGCAATCAAAAATTATAGATACGTTGGAGACGTATCAGGCATCCCCAAGCTTAATTCATGCTCGTCCTCGAGTAGGTAAATGATAAAAAGAGAATTTTTGATGTGGAGTGCTACTTGGCATAATTTCAATGCAAATCTTCTTAATTGTGGTATGAATATTCAGATTAGAAAGATCCAAGACAAAAGTTTATATTGACATAGAAAATAATAATACTTCAAGCATACTAACAAAGCAATTATGTCTTCTCAAGATAACATGGCCAAAGAAAGTTATCCCTACAAAATCATATAGTCTGGCTATGCTCCATCTTCCCCACACAAAGTATTTAAATCATGCACAACCCCGATGACAAGCCAAGCAATTGTTTCATACTCTTAACTTTTTCAAAACTTTTTCAATTTTCACGCAATACATGAGCGTGAGCCATGGATATAGCACTATAGGTGGAATATAATGGTGGTTGTGGAGAAGACAAAAAATGAGAAGATAGTCTCACATCAACTAGGCGTATCAACGGGCTATGGAGATGCCCATCAATAGATATCAATGTGAGTGAGTAGGGATTGCCATGCAACGGATGCACTAGAGCTATAAATGTATGAAAGCTCAACAAAAGAAACTAGTGGGTGTGCATCCAACTTGCTTGATCATGAAGACCTAGGGCAATTTGAGGAACCCCGTCATTGGAATATACAAGCCAAGTTCTATAACGTAAAATTCCCACTAGTATATGAAAGTGACAACATATGAGACTCTCTATATGAAGAACATGGTGCTACTTTGAAGCACAATATATGAGACTTGCTATATCATGGTGCTACTTTGAAGCACAAGTGTGGAAAAAAAGGATAGTAGCATTGCCCCTTTTTATTTATTTATTTTTTGGGCCTTCTTTTTTTCTTTGGCCTTTCTTTCTTTTTTTGGACAATGCTCTATTGAATGATGATCATCATACTTCTATTTATTTACAACTCAATGATTACAACTCGATACTAAAACAAAGTATGACTCTATATGAATGCCTCCGGTGGTGTACCGGGATATGCAATGAATCAAGAGTGACAAGTATGAAAGAATTATGAACGGTGGCTTTGCCACAAATACTATGTCAACTACATGATCATGCTAAGAAATATGACAATGATGGATATGCCATGATGAACTAGATGGTGGAAAGTTGCATGGCAATATATCTCGGAATGGCTATGGAAATGCCATGATAGGTAGGTATGGTGGCTGTTTTGAGGAAGGATATGGTAGGTGTATGATACCGACGAAAGTTGCGCGGTATTAGAGAGGCTATCAAGGGTGGAAGGGTGAGAGTGCGTATAATCCATGGACTCAACATTAGTCATAAAGAACTCATATACTTATTGCAAAAATTTAGAAGTTATCAAAGCAAAGTATTACACGCATGCTCCTAGGGGGATAGATTGGTAGGAAAAGACCATCGCTCGTCCCCGACCGCCACTCATAAGGAAGGCAATCAATAAATAAATCATGCTCCGACTTCATCACATAACGGTTCACCATACGTGCATGCTATGGGAATCATAAACTTCAACACAAGTATTATTTAAATTCAAAACTACTCAACTAGAATGGCTTTAATATTATCACCTCCATATCTCAAAACAATTATCATGCTTCAATCTTTTCTTAGTATTCAACACACTCAAAAGAAAGTCTCACAAATCTTGAATACCAAGCATATTATTATTAGGAAAATTACCATGCTATTAAGAGACTCTCAAATTAATTTAAGTGAAGCATGAGAGATCAATAGTTTCTTTAAAACGAATCCACCACCATGCTCTAAAAGATCTAAGTGAAGCACATAGAGCAAAATTATAACGCTCAAAGGATATAAGTGAAGCACATAGAGAAAAATTATCTAGCTCAAAGGATATAAGTGAAGCACATAGAGAAAAATTATCTAGCTCAAAGGATATAAGTGAAGCACATAGAGTATTCTATCAAATTTTAATTCATGTATGGCTCTCTCAAAAGGTGTGTACAGCAAGGATGATTTTGGCATACTAACAAACAAAGACACAAATAATACAAGACGCTCCAAGCAAAACACATATCATGTTGGTAAATAAAAATATAGCTCCAAGTAAATTACCGATGGAAGTGGACGAAAAGAGGGGATGCCTTCCGGGGCATCCCCAAGCTTTGACTTTTTGGTGTCCTTGGATTATCTTGGGGGTGCCATGGGCATCCCCAAGCTTAGGCTCTTGCCACTCCTTGTTCCATGATCCATCAAAAGAATTTACCCAAAACTTGAAAACTTCACAACACAAAACTCAAGATAGAAAACTCATGAGCTCTGTTAGCAAAAGAAAACAAAAGACCACTTCAAGGTACTGTAATGAACTCATTCTTTATTTATATTAGTGTTAAACCTACTGTATTTGTAACATCCCAAAATTCTAAATTTTGGAATGTTATATTAAATAAATAATTGTGATTGTTTGCTTGATTTTTGTGTGATTGATTGTGTGAAATTGAGTGGAAATTGAAACTTTTTGAAAGTTGAATGAGAGGGAATAAAAGGACTTTCCCAAAACTTTCATCTTGCATTTTCATATCCAAGAATTCAAATTCATTTCATCACAAAACCCTAGAGTGAAGATAATATGACTTCTTCCATTTAAAGAAATGAAAAGGGGTTTGAAAATGATTTGAATTCCATTTGAAACATTTCAAGTTTAGAAACTTTAAGCAACTCAATGAGGTCATGAGGGAAGATAAAATGACTTCTTCATATTTGAGGAAAGAGAGTTGGAAGTTTCAAAGAAATATTGGAAGTCACTTTGAAGTTATTTGAAACTCATTTTTCCAATCGAAGTTGTTTGAAATTCCAAATTCAAATCCAATTGGGAGTTATTTGAGTTTCCTTTTAAAATATTTTTCTCCTAAAAATAAATAAATGGAAATAAGGGTAAAATGATTCCCTTCAATGGAAAATTAGGAGAAAATAAATTTGAAATCATTTTGCTATTTTAAAAATGATTTTTATTGATTTTAAATGCAACAGTAGCGCTGTTTGACTTTTATGATTTTTTGGAATATATTTGAACTTGGAAAATACTTCATCTTATTCTTGGTATTTTTCTGAGCATTTTGGTATATGATATGCCTATATAGTTTTTTTTATTATTACTCAGTTTGTTTGTTTTTCTGATTGTTTCAAAAAAGAAAAACTTTTTATTAAAAAAACGCACGTACGCACTGGCCAGCCGGCCCAACAGCCACCCAGCCGCGCGGCCCACTGCCCAACTGGCCCAGTGCCCCGACCAGCCAGGTCCGCCCGCGCCCGAAGGCCTCCGCCTCGTCCGTCCGCTCCTCGTCTCCCTCTCGCTCGCACGCAGCTGCCAGGAGGGCCCCACCCCGTCACCCCCAACCTCCCGCTCCTCCTGCTGGATGAGCACGCGCACGCACCTGCCGGCTGAAGCTCTAGGGATAGAGCTTATCCCGCAGCCCCAAGCACCCCTCTCTGCGCCTATATAACCCTCGAAGCACCCTCTCTCCATTCTGCCACTTCGCATCGTCCCTCGCTACTCACAGCCACCGCCTTCGTCAGTTGGATCTCGCCAGAGCCGAAACCCTCCGTCGACGATTACGTCACCGGTGGTGCACTCGAGCCGCTCTTTTCTTCGTCACCTAATCCGCAAGCCTATGCGCATCGTTTTGACATATTGGTTTCCCCTAGGTCGCGCTCGAGCAGCCAAACCGACGACCCCGAGCCACTGGAGTTCACGCAGCTCACCGGAGCTCCATCGCCTCCCTCCGCCCCGTCTGGTGCATGCCGCCGCCCGCCGTCATCGCCATCTGGTCGCCCACACCACGCCGGTCCCGTTCGCCTCCTTCCCCGCTGCCAAGGACCGCCGGAGCCGCCGCCCCGTTCGCCGCCCGACGCCAGCGCCGCTGCCCCTGTTTATCGTCCTCGCTGCTGTAAGCCGAGCCGCCCGCTTCATTCGTTTAGATTAGTTTTTTTTGTTGTGTGTTTTGTTTTAGTTCGGTTAACCGCGGTTTTAGTTAAACCGGCCTTCGGTTTTCTTTTTATTTAACCACGGTAGCTGTTTTTCTTATTTAGTGGCCATTCGCCATATAGCCACCGCAGCGAACGCTGCTTGGCCAGCCACGAGCCGCGACGTGGCTAGGGACCTAGTTGCTATAGTTTTAATTATAGATTAGTCCCTGAGTTTTCAGTTTAGCCCCTAAACTTCAGATAGCCGTATCTTTTTAACTGTAACTCCAAATTCGATGAAACCAGCGGCAAATTCTTCGTCATGATTAGATCTATCTACTAGCATCATGTTTGTAAACTTTTTCCAAATTCAAATTTGAACTTTATTCATATTTGAATTCAAACTTCAACTGGCCATATCTCCTAAACCGTAGCTCCGATTGACGTGATTCTTTTTGCATCGTGTCACCGTAGCCAAACCCTATCACTTGGACCTATCTCACGATATTTTTTTCACACATTAGGATCTGTCCATAGTAGTTTTACTCGTATGCCTAGTATGCACTGTGGTCCACGTCACAATTTCTTTTTGGCACCCATACCCTATGTTGTTTTGCACTTAGTATTTTCTTTTGATAGTTAAGTGTGTTGTGTGATCATTTGGGTTTTCCGAGTCATTTCATGTTGCCTGTTATTTGGTTCTCCGAAATGATTGCTTATGTGAATACAATGTTTGACCTTATAGATTTTGATCGGAGAGTGACGAATAGCTCTATTAAGTAAATTTCTGAGAGCGATATAATCTTCATCAACTATTACCAGGCAAGTTCACATTTGACCATTCTTCCATTTACCTATGTTTTTATTATGCACTTATTCCTTTGAGGTAGGATTGCATGGTAGGATTTATTGTTGCTAGATGGCTATGCCGTTACCTAGTAGTTCATTGAGGTAGGTTTGAACCATATACCTTTGTCACCACCGCGTAAGTTTAATTTTGCCTCGCCAATGTAGACGTGGATTGGGAAGTGTTCATTGTGAGAGATGAGTGACAAACTAGTAATCAGGACCAAGACTTGTAAATGAACTACCTGGGCGGTATTTGGTTTGAGTGGTGGCGAAGTAAAGTGGGAGCATGCATGGTTAGTCCATGGTGGTGCACCACTAGTGGTCGGCCGCCCAGGCTCAAAGAGATCAATCGTATTCTCATGTCTAGAAGCTTACGTGTGCAGCCACAAGCCAATATGGGTTCTGGCTTAGTTGAGTAGTTAGTGTGACCCCTTCCGGGATGGGCTAGCAGATGTAGAATGATGTAGGTGTACCGGCCTATCCATGGGTTAAGGGGGAACATTTTTAAAAGACTATGTCTCGGTCATCCTGTTCTCAAACGCCAGGCAGTGCGAGAACTTCAAGGGAGGCGATCGAGTCTTGTGAGGAAAAGTGTGCAAACCTCTGCAGAGTGTTAAAACCTAATCGATTAGCCGTGTCCCCGGGTACGGACAACTTGAGCATCTAGTAGTGGAAATGCTGGGAGATCTCATCACTCTTAATTTAAACAGTTGGGTTTAAATGAAACTTTGGGAATGGATTGAGTTGGGTTTACCAACTCACTCTATGCTATACAGTAGTGGTAGAATAATATCTTTTACTCTAGGGAAAAACTAGCTTTATGCAAAAACTAAACTTAGAGCTTTCCACCAGCCAAATTGCATGTACAAATAGGTTCATTATTCTTATGATGTGACTTGCCAGTACATTCAATGTACTGACCTACAGGGCTGCAACGTCTTATGTTGCAGGAATTTTCTACGACAAGTAAGAGTTACGTTACAGTCTACACTCAACTTGTCGTTGGCGTTGATGGGACTCCACACCCTTATGTTTGTTTCCGCTGAGACTTATGTGGTATATATCAGTTTTACGTTATTTATACATGTGATTGCACTTTGATATATACATTGATGTACTGTGTGTGCCAGCATACCGATCCAGGGATGGCACAGACACACAGAGGCTTGACCGTTTGAGGTCGGGTCACTACAGAGATGGTATCAGAGCCAGGTTGACTGTAGGACGTGACCCTAGAAACTGGAAAGCCCATAGGAAAGGATTTCTCTAAAACTTAATATTCAAAAAGATCCTTTACCTCTCTTCTTTTCTGAGCTTTATCAAATCTTTCCTTTTACCTCAAATAGTTAGACAATACCCCGTTCCCTTTGGACCACACGGAGGATGAACTGAAGCCACTCCAAGAACGACAAGATATCAGACTTCACCATACACTAGAAGAACTGAAGCTACAATTGTCGAATCCCCTGAAAAATTGAAGAATTTGAAGACACTGACATATTCCAAGATTTATATGAACTTTAGAGGACCAAACCCCTATTGTATACTCACGTTAGATGCGATGTTTGTGAGCTATCATTGTTTGATGTTTTTCCTTACAACCATAAATAAAACTTATTTTCAAAACTATATTGTGTGTATTGTGTGTATCTTTCTATCCCTCTTATCTCATCCCAAAACCCTTGGACCCAATAGATGATGAATGAAGATGGCCTTGTATTCTCTGAACCGATCACTCAGTTGGAGGCAGAGCTATGGATTCAAAACATGGAGAATCACTTCAGGAGCAATTTCGTTGCATGGAATAATGAGGTTCAATACGCTCTTCAGTACTTTACAAAAAGTGCTGCAACCTGGTGGAAAATGCATCAAGCCATAGAAGGATGTAATGGAGCAAAAACTTGGGAGGAATTGAAGAAGACTCTGTTGGGATCCCGTCTTATCCGGAAGCACGATGATAACCCGATGAAGAAACCTTGTGCCTGCAATAGGACATACACATGAAGAACACAAGGATGGATGCCCTCATTGTGAAGGAAATCACCAAGCTGAAGAATGTCCAACCATGAAGGTTACTTGTTTCTTGTGTGAAGGAACTACGCACTACCCTGCCCAGTGTCATATTTATCCCAAGGTACAAGAAATTACCAAGCAGCAAAAGGAAGTAGTGAAAGAAGCCCTCGGGGAAAGTTTAAGAAAACCGGTGATGAAAGAAGATGTTGACGACCCTGATGGAGAAAGCCTAAACCGATTTTACTCCAATGCTTGCTATTCATGTGGAGAAGAAGGACATTTTTCACAATATTGCATGAAGGAAAACCAAGAGTATCTGGGAGACTTCCCGATAGAAGAAGTGGAGTTTGATCCACATGAGATAGAAGAATTGATCGGAACAAAGAAGTCGAGGAAGAGAAAGAGCATGTATCCCCAGAACAACCCAATTTCTGCAGAAAAGGACCTGAGTCAAATCACTTGTTACAGGTGCAAGGATCTAGGTCATTACGCTAGCAAATGCACAGCAAGGAAGCCAAGGACCCAAGGAGCCAAGATAACCACCAAGAAGCCCCTGGATTTGTCTGACGCCATTTGTTTACGCTGCAAAGGAGTAGGACATTTTGTTAGAGAATGTTCAAATCCGAGGAAAGCTTGAGCTGAGTAGTTGAGGTCTTGATATTGGAATAAAGCATGTAATAAATGTGGAATACAGTTTTATTTTTGGGGATGTTGAGTTGAGTTATGAAATGGGAATTGTAATAGTTCGTGAAGCAGTAAAATTTGAGGTGTTTGGAATCTCATATGAAATGTTATGAGTTGTTTGTTGATTGTGAGTGCCTCTCTCACTATGTCACCCAGACTTAAACCTTGAACACATGGACAAGCTGACCCCAAACCTTTCCTGAAAAATAACCACATTTCACCAAAGGAAATACATACAGTATCCTGAGTACCCCTTCTATCTTATGCCTGCAGATGACAACCCTTTACGAGTCTTTTCTCAAGGGCCCGGAAATGATCATGACCCTGACCAGTGATCAGGATTACCCAAAAATCCTGAAGGACATGATGAAGCATAGTCATCTTGAAGGAGATGTAGTCTATAAGGGTTATCCTTTCATGGAGAAGGGAGTTGAACTTTGGTACGTAGAGGTACACCTCCACCGTGTGAAGGGAGTTTTCCCAAAGACTATGGGGCAATACTTTTTCATTTCTCGAGTACCACGAGCAACATTCTTCGACTCTGTTCCTGAAGCTTCTATGGAAGCCATACTGTGATGCTCGGATAATTAAACTACAGTAATCTTATGTTAATGGCGCCAGGTCATCGCGATTACTGTTGTAAAACTCACGTTGATTCGAATCCGGTCCAAATTTCAAATTCAAATTAAAGTCCAAGATTCAAATTTCTCAAACCTGCAAAATAAAATGTTCAAAGTGTGGCAAATCTTCCATATCCAATTATGGTGCTGACCCTACATTTTTGTAAAAGTATTTAAATGCTCTTTTGTGACTAAAGAAGTGACTAAACCAATTATTAAATGCCTTTAAATAATAAACAAATACAAACATGTTTTATTATTGTGCCAAATTAATTATTGAGTAGCCTAAATAGTAATACTAATTTTTGGGCTAGGTTTATATTTCACAAAACTAATAATAAATAAATGAAAGGAAACTTAATTGAAAACAGAAACTAATAGAAAGAAAAACAGAAAGGAGCAAAACTAGAAAGCCTACACTATGCACACTTGGGCCTGCTGGCAACAGTGCATGCCCAACCCAAAAACATCCGGTCCCCTTCCCCTGTTCATCGATCAAGGCGTGGCGCCCATCCCCTACCGCCATGGCTGCGCCGTGGACACGAGACGCCCATCCGTCGGCCCTGCATGCTGGATAAGAGCATCCCGACGCCCCTCCCAGGCAACCCTAGTTCTCATTCCCCTTCTTGCGCCGTTCTCTCGCGGACGACATACACACGCACCGCGGACGCCATGGTCGATCTCGTACTCATGGCCACCATGCTCCCCGGCGTTTGGGATGATGACCAGGAGCTTCATCGCCGACATGTACATCGCCTACAACCTCCAGTTCGAGCTGAAGCCCTACAGAACCTCGCCATCCAGTCGTCTTCCCCACCACGGCCACGGCGCCATCACCGTCGATCTCCACCACCGATGCCTCCCCGAGGTTCCGAGCACGTCCATGACCTCCCTCGCAGTGAGCCGCGTCCATTCCCCCTCCTTGCCGCCTCGATTTGTTGCCGTAGCCGCCGTTCCCGAGCACACCCGAGCTCTCATGTACGCGTACGTGTGTGTCGTGCTGCTGCTTCTTGCCGATGCTACTTTGCACTGCTGCCGCCTCCGGCTACTGTCGCCGTCACGTTCGTCGCCGCTGCCCACGCTCGACTGACCACACGCGCATGCCTGCGTCGCTGTACTCGACCGGCCGCGCGCTGGCCGTCCTCTGGCCACGCCTCGCGCGTGCACGCGCGCCCGCGTATCTGCTGCTCCTCCTAGTGAACTGCTGCTCTACGTATTGCTGATGCTCTGCTCCTGCTAAGCTGCTTGCGCTACTTAGTTGCTACTGTCGCTAGGTGCTGCGCTTGCCTGCAAACCACTACTGTTCGTCGATGCCGCCTCACGCTGCCGCCGCTGCTACGGCCGGCCATGGCCGAGCGGTGTGTGAGTGTGTGCATCGTGTGTGCGTACTGTGTGTACGTGAGGTGTGTGCTCTGTGTTTTCGCGCGCCGTGCGTGTGGCCGGCTTGGCCATGGCCGGGGCGGCTTCATCCGTCGCTGCTCTACTGCTGCTTGTCTGCTTCTAGCCACAGCTGCTACCCTTTGTATACTACTGCAAGTACTGTAGTGGGTAGCTAGCTTTTGTATTTCTACAATGACTATCCTACTAAACTGCCACTAAACAGCGATAAGACAAGTCCTAACATGGGTAAAAATTATATAAACGGAAAATAGATGTAATAAGCCTCATTTTGTTCCATTGGACCTGCTTCAGATAATGCATGGATTAAATCCTACAAAAATCACAAAATGCTATCTTGTGTTAAAAGGAATAGAGTTACTCCCTAGCATAGTGTGTGTACGTGAGTGCGTAGTGTGTAGGCACCACAGCCGTGTGTGGCCGGCTATGCCACACCCTGGCCAGCCTTTTAGTTAGTTTATAATTAGTAGTATTAGCTAATTTATCCAATAGTAGATGAAATGTGGACCCACTAATGATTTAGAGAAAAACAAAATTTAAAATAATTGTCTAAGTCAACGACATGTGGCCCCATATACTATTCATATGTTGACTAGTCAACCTTTGACTAGGTCAACCCAACCCCCTGGCCCCACTGTCATACACTACGAGACAAAATTATTTTACTGTGTAATTTATAAATATAAATAAATTCAAAAAAAAATATAAAATAAATCGTAGCTCAGATGAAAATACTTTCTACATGAAAGTTGCTCAGAACGACGAGACGAATCTGGATACGCAGCCCGTTCGTCCGGCACACATCCCTAGCATACCGAACACGCAACTTTTCCTCTCCGGTTCATCTGGCCGAAAACGCGAAACACCGGGAATACTTTCCCGGATGTTTTTCCCCCTTCACCGATACCACCTCGTACCGCGTTAGGGCACACCTAGCATCACGCTTTGTCATGTCATGCATCATCATGCATTTGTTTGCATTATATTTATTGTTTCTTCCCCCTCTTCTCTCGCTAGACACCGAGACTGACGCCGCTGCTACCCAGTACGACTACGGTGTTGACAACCACTCTCTCTTGCCAGAGTAACCAGGCAAGCCTCCCCCTTGATCACCAGATATCGCCTACTCTCCTCTATACTGCTTGCATTAGAGTAGTGTAGCATGTTACTGCTTTCCGTTATCCTATCCTGATGCATAGCCTGTCCTTGGTACTACTGTTGTTACCTTTACCTGCAATCCTAAATGCTTAGTATAGGATGCTAGTTTACCAACAGTGGCCCTACATTCTTGTACGTCTGCGATGCTATACTACTGGGCCGTGATCACTTCGGGAGGTGATCATGGGCATATGCTATATACTTTACACTGTTACATTACTGGTGATACTGTTTGCAGATGGGGGCTGAAGGGGCAGGTGGCTCCATCCAGGTAGTGTGGGCCTGAGTTCCCGACAGCACCCGACTGTTACTTTCAGGCGAAGCGACAGGGCAGGTTGAGACCACCTAGGAGAGAGGTGGGCCTGGCCCTGGTCGGCGTTCGCGAATACTTAACACGCTTAACAAGATCTTGGTATTTGATCTGAGTCTGGCTACTAGCCTATACGCACTAACCATCTACGCGGGGACAGTTATGGGCACTCGACGTCGTGGTATCAGCCGAAGCCTTCGTGACGTCAGCGACTGAGCGGCGCGCGCCGGGTTGGACCGCGTAACGCAACTTCCTTTGTAATGGAGGTTGCTAGGTCTGCTCTTCGGCCGCGTTCGCAACATGCAGGTGTGCAAAGGGTGATGGGCCCAGACCCCTGTGCCATAGGGTTTAGACCGGCGTGCTGACCTCTCTGTTGTGCCTAGGTAGGGCTGCGACGTGTTGATCTTCCGAGGCCGGGCATGACCCAGGAAAGTGTGTCCGGCCAAATGGGATCGAGCGTGTTGGGATATGTGGTGCACCCCTGCAGGGAAGTTAATCTATTCGAATAGCCATGATCTTCTGTAACAGGACGACTTGGAGTTGTACCTTGACCTTACGACAACTAGAACCGGATACTTAATAAAACACACCCTTCCAAGTGCCAGATACAACCGGTGACCGCTCTCTCACAGGGCGACGAGGGGAGGATCATCGGTTAGGATTATGCTATGCGATGTTACTTGGTGAACTTATCATCTACTCTCTTCTCCTGCTGCAAGATGGAGGTTACCAGAAGCGTAGTCTTCGAAAGGACTAGCTATCCCCCTCTTATTCCGGCATTCTGCAGTTCAGTCCACATATGATAGCCTTATTCCAGTTGATACCAATGCATACATATGTAGTGTAGCTCCTTACTTGCGAGTACTTTGGATGAGTACTCACGGTTGCTTTCTCCCTCTTTTCCCGTTTCCCTTCTACCCGATTGCCGCGACCAGACGTTGGAGTCTAGGAGCTAGACGCCATCGTCGACGACGACTACTACTACTCGGGAGGTGCCTACTACTACGTGCAGCCCGCTGACGACGACCAGGAGTAGTTTAGGAGGATCCCAGGCAGGAGGCCTGCGCCTCTTTCGATCTGTATCCCAGTTTGTGCTAGCCTTCTTAAGGCAAACTTGTTTAACTTATGTCTGTACTCAGATATTGTTGCTTCCGCTGACTCGTCTATGATCGAGCTCTTGTATTCGATCCTTCGAGGCCCCTGGCTTGTAATATGATGCTTGTATGACTTACTTTATTTGTAGAGTTGTGTTGTGATATCTTCCCATGAGTCCCTAATCTTGATCGTACACATTTGTGTGTATGATTAGTGTACGATTGAATCAGGGGCGTCACAAGTTGGTATCAGAGCCGACTGCCTGTAGGAATCCCCCTTCCACACTCCTTGGCCGAAGTCGAGTCTAGACATTGCAAAACTTTTACTAACATGGCTGTGTGCCTTACGGGCCCACGTCACCATCTGGGTGGTATTAGATCTTTTACTCCTCAATCCTTACTCTGGGACTCTGAACTCTCTTCTATTCTGGTTAAAATGGTTTTACTAAATCTAACTTTAGGTTCTCGATAATACTTTCTCCCGGAGAGCCCCTCATTCCAGATGTTCGCCTGCTGCACCAGAAGATTCTGAAGATACTCTATGATGTTCTCTCGAGACCTGTGCTATCGCTTTTGCAATTCTTTTTCATCGATAAATCCTTGTGGATAACTACTTACACTTGTCGTTCATATCTTCATCCCCAGTTTCCCTTGATATTACTTGATACCCTGAAAAATTCTTCGATAGTCTGAGAATCCTTTGTGCCTACCGCCTTGTGTTTCTTTACCACCTGAATACCCCTACGGATAATTTCTCGTACTTATCGAGTATCCGCTCATCCCCAATTGATCAATATATTTCACAGAAGTCTTCGAATTGCCATTCGATCTTCCGAAGATCCTCAACAACCTATTGCTTTTGAAATTCTTGCTTACAAGCATTACGATTAATCCCATAAGTCCGGTAATCTTGTTGGCATCCATTGTCATTATCATTTTGAGTCCCTTGATTCATCCTCCCGGCTCAGACGACATTTTGAACATGAGCTGGATATCGACCAATCAAATTGCCATCGGTTGTACCCCTAAAACTACTCAACTTATCCATCTCTAATCAGAGCATTGCTTCTGATCCCTTGTCTTGGAATTCACAATTCCTTTGCATTTGAACTTTGAGTTAGTCAGTTGTTTCTATAAACTGATCTCCTTGCATTCTTTCTCCCTCTGGTTGGGTACCGATGCTCACATCAGATCCCTTGTGGACCATCAGATCCTTTGTTGTATTTTATCCGACAACGTCCTTCATATTCAATCACTTTGGAAGTTCATTCCCTGATACATAATGCCATTGGTAAATCCTATTCCTTGATTGGCCAACCATGCTCTGCTTTCGAGTTGGTGATATTTACTATTGAAGCTTGTGGTATATGTCTCCATGATGCCCCGATGGGTTGAACCTATGCCTTCCTTAATATGTGTGAACTCGAAAGTTTTCACGAGTCATACTCTTCTGGTATTTTGCCAGATAAAATTTCAGCACTGCAACTTCATCAAACGCGAGAAGTGAATGAAAGGTTATACATTAAAGAAGTGGGAGTTGACCTTGAACTTGTGTTCATGCCCATGGACACGATGTATATCCTATCATAGAAACTTCTTGTAAAAATAACTATTTCCTTGATATAATATCCTTTGGTATTGGTGAATTGATCCTTTGCAATCGTGGTTTCGACCATATGTTCTTCTTTGATCCCATTTCTCGGGGAAGTTTAATCACTTGTCTTCTAGGGATCAATACACCTGTCCAACCTTTACTTTGATCTTTCGCCGAGTATTTACACCCTGGTATCTCGAGATTATCAAGGAACTGCATAACTTCTTATGGGTTCTTCATCAACTGTTATTTGTCACCCATTACACTTTTCCTGGGTTCTGGGTTGTCGTCAACCGAGAATACCAAAAACTGAATCGAGTCCGCATCACAATTAAACAACTCTTAGTAATCTTCATTACTTACGAATTTGAACTCGATCACGTAAGTCCTGGCCTGCTCGGCTATATCACTATCATGCTAAACTTTAACTGTGCTACCTGGTCCTTAATCCCGGAGCACAACTTTCGATGATGATCTAAGCTTACGTCGATCTTCCTCGTCATATCAGTTCGCCTTGAACAACAAGCTTGATTTCAAGTTTGTGTCCTACCCATGGTTCCAATAACCTTCCGCTTCATCATTCCTTTGACCTGATGTCGTCGCTGATTGATTACATCTTCATGAAATCTCTCGACAAATGTGTCGTGGTCATCATCGACCTTATGAGCTCTTCCAGGATATCATTTGAGTTCATGATGAGAAATATTATCCTTGCCCCCGATGATTTGTGTTATCTTTGACCACTTTATTGCCTTCCGTTCAACACAAACTTGTTTGTGTTTTGTGTTATACCTTGAGTTCCCTGCTATCCAGCATTTGTTCTTCTTTACCTTGGAGTATTACCATCTTTTAATATCAAGGATGTTGTGAGGATTGCTCCACCTCTTAAGAATTCTTGGTATAGTGATACTTCTCATCATCACCATTCCTTCTTGGTCCTCGCGTTGATTCCAACCGGGGTACCAACAAGTGAACGGTGCTGTTTGGATTCTGCCTTTCTAGCAACCCTATTGCTTTGAAGTTAATGGTCGGCCATTCATTCTTAGACTATTGATTATTGAATCACCATTCTGACATTGGTCGTGCAGCCCAACCCATATTTCGGGCGCACCTTTCTACCAATGTTTAATTGTGTATGTTTTTCTCAAACATGCTTCATTATATCATTTGATCTGACAAATGCTATCTCCTTATCCACATAATTGAGGAGATGCATCTTTTTGGATACCTCGTTGAATTATCGCTGAGTCCGTCAGCCACTTCCTCATCCTCTCCTTGGTTTAATGATTAACTCTGGTTTCGGAACTTCCTTCCATGGTTCATTTCCCGGGAATCTTAGGATGTCCTTGCGTTAATTTGTGTTGCATCTTTTCTTCTCGGGCATCCTGAGTCTGAGTTATCCTGACACCAATTAGATCTGAATCTCGGTCAGATATGATGGTTAGAACATATTTCCAGGAGTTATAACATTGATCCTTATATGACCCGGTAAGGCGATGTCATGCCTAGCACACCTGGCCGGAGGACCTATTGTTATAGTTTCCTTTTTGGCAAGGTTAGTCATCCTTCGGTGTGGAAATTGTAAGACTTATCCTATAAGTTGTTCCTGATGGATCCTTTTTGTTTCCAAAGTCTGATCTTCACCGGATGACCATGTCAATGCTATCTCAAAGCAAGTCCATGGTACTCCGAATCTGAACAGGAACAATTGAAGCCCAATGTTAAATGTTTCCTGCTCAATTATCCAAACACCGTTGTATGGATAATGTCATGAAAATTCTCTCCCGTACCTAAAGAGTTTTCTACGTTGTATCCTGTCATAGATATCATGCTCTGCTTGCCCTTGGGAAGGATATACCACTGAATGTGTTTAAACACATTTTTCCTTTCCATTGTTCTGTTTAACCTGATGATCACGTTTTCCTTTCCATTGGTTTGTTTGACCTTTCTGGTGATATTTATGATCTAAGCAGTATTAATTCCCTGCTTATGTTAACACCTCCGTGTACAATTCTGTCAGTAAGACCCTGTTGCTTTTGTTGATGACATTCTGGTAACCACCGATGGACGAGAACCTTGCCTATTGGTCCGCCTCGTTCAACGAGCGGGAAAATGGTTCTCTTCGTCCCCTGCCCTTGGTACCGACGCTATTGCCGACATAACCGACAGGTTATGGTCTGACCTGCATGGTTATCATAACCATGCAAGATGACACCACTCTTTCTGTCTTTAACCCACATGGTGGGCCCAAAACCCACATGTCCCAGGATCGAAACTTGACTCCCCTGTACACCCTGTTGCCAAAGATATTCCTCGCGCTTGACTTGATATGTAATTCGCGAGCCACCTTCCTAGTGATCTACTCTGGTATCAGGCGCAATACTTATCTCGTGCCCTGAAACCCTTTCACCTTCTATCTAGGCATCGAATGATTGCCTATCCGCTTGATACTTCTTACTATACCTTCTTGCTTGGCTCTCGATGTGTTTCATTTGACCAACTCGAGAGATACCCCTGTGTTCATTCATGGGATAACCCCCGATGGTTAACCCTTATAGCATCCTATCGTTGTAGAGCTGCCCCTTACATATTCGTTAGTACGATGGAGTTCCCCGAAGAAAGGACGACAACTTCATCATGATGACATGAAGTAGAGGAATGAAGACATCAATGTCATGGATCGACCTCTTCGAGAAGAGCAACTATGACCGAGAAGAATCGTTAGAATTTCGTAACTAGATCCCTTCCCCCCTGTAACCGCTCCTAAATCTCGGGACGAGATTTCTTGTAGTGGAGGAGAATTGTGACGCTCAGATAATTAAACTACAGTAATCTTATGTTAATGCGCCAGGTCATCGCGATTACTGTTGTTAAACTCGCGTTGATTCGAATCCGGTCCAAATTTCAAATTCAAATTAAAGTCCAAGATTCAAATTTCTCAAACCTGCAAAATAAAATGTTCAAAGTGTGGCAAATCTTCCATATCCAATTATGGTACTGACTCAACATTTTTGTAAAAGTATTTAAATGCTCTTTTGTGACTAAAGAAGTGACTAAACCAATTATTAAATGCCTTTAAATAATAAACAAATACAAACATGTTTTATTATTGTGCCAAATTAATTATGGCAGTAGCCTAAATAGTAATACTAATTTTTGGGCTAGGATTATATTTTACAAAGCTAATAATAAATAAATGAAAGGAAACTTAATTGAAAACAGAAACTAATAGAAAGAAAAACAGAAAGGAGCAAAACTAAAAAAAGCCTACACTATGCACACTCCCAAAAACACCCGGTCCCCTTCCCCTTTTCATCGATCAAGGCGTGGCGCCCATCCCCTACCGCCATGGCTGCGCCGTGGACACGAGGCGCCCATCCGTCGGCTCTGCGTGCTGGATAAGAGCATCCCGACGCCCCTCCCAGGCAACCCTAGTTCTCATTCCCCTTCTTGCGTCGTTCTCTCGCGGACGACATACACACGCACCGCGGACGCCATGGTCGATCTCGTACTCATGGCCACCATGCTCCCCGGCGTTTGGGATGATGACCAGGAGCTTCATCGCCGACATGTACATCGCCTACAACCTCCAGTTCGAGCTGAAGCCCTCCACAACCTCGCCATCCAGTCGTCTTCCCCACCACGGCCACGGCGCCATCACCGTCGATCTCCACCACCGATGCCTCCCCGCGGTTCCGAGCACGTCCACGACCTCCCTCGAAGTGAGCCGCGTCCATTCCCCCTCCTTGCCGCCTCGATTTGTTGCCGTAGCCGCCGTTCCCGAGCACACCCGAGCTCTCCTGTACGCGTACGTGTGTGTCGTGCTGCTGCTTCTTGCCGATGCTACTTTGCACTGCTGCCGCCTCCGGCTACTGTCGCCGTCACGTTCGTCGCTGCTTCCCATGCTCGACTGACCACACGCGCATGCCTGCGTCGCTGTACTCGACCGGCCGCGCGCTGGCCGTCCTCTGGCCACGCCTCGCGCGTGCACGCGCGCCCGCGTATCTGCTGCTCCTCCTAGCGAACTGCTACTCTACGTATTGCTGATGCTCTGCTCCAGCTAAGCTGCTTGCGCTGCTTAGTTGCTACTGTCGCTAGGTGCTGCGCTTGCCTGCAATCCACTACTATTCGTCGATGCCGCCTCACGCTGCCGCCGCTGCTACGGCCGGCCATGGCCGAGCGGTGTGTGAGTGTGTGCCTCGTGTGTGCGTACTGTGTGTGTACGTGAGGTGTGTGCTCTGTGTGTGCGCGCGCCGTGCGTGTGGCCGGCTTGGCCATGGCCGGGGCGGCTTCATCCGTCGCTGCTCTACTGCTGCTTGTCTGCTTCTAGCCACAGCTGCTACCCTTTGTATACTACTGCAAGTACTGTAGTGGGTAGCTAGCTTTTGTATTTCTACAATGACTAGCCTTCTAAACTGCCACTAAACAGCGATAAGACAAGTCCTAACATGGGTAAAAATTATATAAACGAAAAGTAGACGTAATAAGCCTCATTTTGTTCCATTGGACCTGCTTCAGATAATTCACGGATTAAATACTACAAAAATCACAAAATGCTATCTTGTGTTAAAAGGAATAGAGTTACTCCCTAGCATAGTGTGTGTACGTGAGTGCGTAGTGTGTAGGCACCACAGCCGTGTGTGGCCGGCTATGCCACACCCTGGCCAGCCTTTTAGTTAGTTTATAATTAGTAGTACTAGCTAATTTATCCAATAGTAGATGAAATGTGGACCCACTAATGGTTTAGAGAAAAACAAAATTTAAAATAATTGTCTAAATCAACGACATGTGGCCCCGTATACTGTTCATATATTGACTAGTCAATCTTTGACTGGGTCAACCTAACCCCCTGGCCCCACTGTCATACACTATGAGACAAAATTATTTTACTGTGTAATTTATAAATATAAATAAATTCAAAAAAAAAATATAAAATAAATCGTAGCTCAGATGAAAATACTTTCTACATGAAAGTTGCTCAGAACGACGAGACGAATCCGGATAAGCAGCCCGTTCGTCCGCCACGCATCCCTAGCATACCGAATACGCAACTTTCCCCCTCCGATTCATCTGTCCGAAAACGCGAAACACCGGGAATACTTTCCCGGATGTTTTCCCCCTTCACCGGTACCACCTCGTACCGTGTTAGGGTACACCTAGCATCACGCTTTGTCATGGCATGCA
This sequence comes from Triticum aestivum, assembly GCF_018294505.1. Classification (NCBI taxonomy): domain Eukaryota; kingdom Viridiplantae; phylum Streptophyta; class Magnoliopsida; order Poales; family Poaceae; genus Triticum; species Triticum aestivum. The sequence continues at coordinate 415,532,145 of NC_057800.1, forward strand.
TCGTCATGCATTTGTTTGCATTATATTTATTGTTTCTTCCCCCTCTTCTCTCGCTAGACACCGAGACTGACGCCGCTGCTACCCAGTACGACTACGGTGTTGACGACCACTCTCTCTTGCCAGAGCAACCAGGCAAGCCCCCCCCCTTGATCACCAGATATCGCCTACTCTCCTCTATACTACTTGCATTAGAGTAGTGTAGCATGTTACTGCTTTCCGTTATCCTATCCTGATGCATAGCCTGTCCTTGCTACTACTGTTGTTACCTTTACCTGCAATCCTAAATGCTTAGTATAGGATGCTAGTTTACCATCAGTAGCCTTACATTCTTGTCCGTCTGCCATGCTATACTACTGGGCCGTGATCACTTCAGGAGGTGATCACGGGCATATGCTATATACTTTACACTGTTACATTACTAGTGATACTGTTTGGAGATGGGGGCTGAAGGGGCAGGTGGCTCCATCCAGGTAGTGGTGGGCCTGAGTTCCCGACGGCACCCGACTGTTACTTTCAGGCGAAGCGACAGGGCAGGTTGAGACCACCTAGGAGAGAGGTGGGCCTGGCCCTGGTCCGCGTTCGCGCATACTTAACACGCTTAACGAGATCTTGGTATTTGATCTGAGTCTGGCTACTGGCCTATACGCACTAACCATCTACGCGGGGACAGTTATGGGCACTCGACATTGTGGTATCAGCCGAAGCCTTCGTGACGTCAGCGACTGAGCGGCGCGCGCCGGGTTGGACCGCGTAACGCAACTTCCTTTGTAATGGAGGTTGCTAGGTCTGCTCTCCGGCCGCGTTCGCAACGTGCAGGTGTGCAAAGGGCGATGGGCCCAGACCCCTGCGCCATAGGGTTTAGACCGGCGTGCTGACCTCTCTGTTGTGCCTAGGTAGGGCCGCGACATGTTGATCTTCCGAGGCCGGGCATGACCCAGGAAAGTGTGTCCGGCCAAATGGGATCGAGCGTGTTGGGATATGTGGTGCACCCCTGCAGGGAAGTTAATCTATTCGAATAGCCGTGATCTTTGGTAACAGGACGACTTGGAGTTGTACCTTGACCTTATGACAACTAGAACCGGATACTTAATAAAACACACCCTTCCAAGTTCCAGATACAACCGGTGATCGCTCTCTCACAGGACAGCGAGGGGAGGATCATCGGTTAGGATTATGCTATGTGATGTTACTTGGTGAACTTACCATCTACTCTCTTCTCCTGCTGCAAGATGGAGGTTACCGGAAGCGTAGTCTTCGAAAGGACTAGCTATCCCCCTCTTATTCCGGCATTCTGCAGTTCAGTCCACATATGATAGCCTTATTCCAGTTGATACCAATGCATACATATGTAGTGTAGCTCCTTGCTTGCGAGTACTTTGGATGAGTACTCACGGTTGCTTTCTCCCTCTTTTCCCCTTTCCCTTCTACCCGATTGCTGCGACCAGACGTTGGAGTCCAGGAACCAGACGCCACCGTCGACGACGACTACTACTACTCGGGAGGTGCCTACTACTACGTGCAGCCCGCTGACAACGACTAGGAGTAGTTTAGGAGGATCCCAGGCAGGAGGCCTGCGCCTCTTTCGATCTGTATCCCGGTTTGTGCTAGCCTTCTTAAGGCAAACTTGTTTAACTTATGTCTGTACTCAGATATTGTTGCTTCCGCTGACTCGTCTATGATCGAGCTCTTGTATTCGAGCCTTCGAGGCCCCTGGCTTGTAATATGATGGTTGTATGACTTACTTTATTTGTAGAGTTGTGTTGTGATATCTTCCCGTGAGTCCCTGATCTTGATCGTACATGTTTGTGTGTATGATTAGTGTACGATTGAATCGGGGGCGTCACACATACGTCAGATTGGAGAAAGACTAGAAGCAAGACTCTGTCACACTCAGGAATACCTGAGAGAGGTCCATGCAGAGATGATGGAGATGAAGCTCATGGCCACCATGATGAAGCAAAACATCGACGATTTGAAGGATCACATCGCACAATTCTAGTGGGACTAAAGCATTTTCAAGAAGGATGAATGAATAAAGATGGAAGTAATGCTTGACCATACCAAACTATGTGGATGGCAGCTTTTGTAATAGAGTACTTTTGAAATTTGAGTTTTGAGTAGTGGTTAAGGATGTAATAAAGGATTTGATATGAAGAGAATTATGGATGAACTAGTGCATTTTTTTGGCTATACTTGTCTGTGTGAACACTTGACCAATGGAAAAGGAAATGTATTCCATAGAGTGAAGTTTAGAGAAATGAGTTGGAGTTTTATTTTAGTTATGATGGTTACCTCAAGAGTATGAAGGAATGAAGTACTATTGGATTTAAAGGAGATATAATGTTGGAATATGGAACAATAGTAACTCCAAGGATGAGTTAAAGTTATACAAGTGTTGAAGTGGGCCATAACCCACAGGTCCCAGGATTTGATAAGGAAACAAGCACAATCTTGTTGAAGAAAAGAATTCTAGAAGAAGCTGTGATTTCATCAACAGATGTTTCATACGAGGTTACGTAAACCCGAGAGTTGTGAAGAAATGATAGGGATTTTGTTTGGCTTGCGGAACCAATGGATTTACCCGAACCCAGTTCGTGGAGAAGAGAAGTTCTGCAATGCTTGTGAGGATGCCCAAGTGTTAGAAAATGTGATTCACTATCTGCGTATGTAGTAATGATTCAAGTACGGGATGGATTGGCCCCCATACCGGAGACTTCTATCATGAGCTATCATATTTTGATGGAAAATCAGAGAGCCTTAAAACCCTAGAAGAGTGTCGACATGACAAGCCAAAAGCCTTAGAATGGCAGGATGATGGAAACCCTATACAGGCACCTATTGCCAATCATAGGTTATGTGGTGAGGTTCAGCCTAGACCCATTTCCTGCGGGAGGAACCATTAATTGTCGACCACCATGAGATTTTCGATAGTTGTTTAGCATTGGCGACAGCCTGACAGCTAAGAAGACCCAGTCTCGAAAGGGTCATATTTTGATGCAAGGACTCAAGATTTTGAGGAAAAGGTCATGCCCTTACCTGAAGAGCCTTAAAGAAAGAGTTACTCTAAGGAGTATGAGAAGACCGACATCGCCAATGCAAAGGATGGAGTACATGAGTTTTGTTGGAACCATGACCATACTTCTAAGGGTGGTAGCACCCCATACCATGTGTTGATGAATGGATTTTCAAGGAGACCCCCAAACCTAACCTTCTTTCTAGCCTCTCCGAATCTCGAGGATGAGATTCATTTTACGGGTGGTAGTTTGTAACATCCCAAAATTCTAAATTTTGGAATGTTATATTAAATAAATAATTGTGATTGTTTGTTTGATTTTTGTGTGATTGATTGTGTGAAACTGAGTGGAAATTGAAACTTTTTGAAAGTTGAATGGGAGGGAATAAAAGGACTTACCCAAAACTTTCATCTTGCATTTTGATATCCAAGAATTCAAATTCATTTCATCACAAAACCCCAGAGTGAAGATAATATGACTTCTTCCATTTAAAGAAATGAAAAGGGGTTTGAAAATGATTTGAATTCCATTTGAAACATTTCAAGTTTAGAAACTTTAAGCAACTCAATGAGGTCATGAGGGAAGATAAAATGACTTCTTCATATTTGAGGAAAGAGAGTTGGAAGTTTCAAAGAAATAAATTGGAAGTCACTTTGAAGTTATTTGAAACTCATTTTTCCATTCGAAGTTGTTTGAAATTCCAAATTCAAATCCAATTGGGAGTTATTTGAGTTTCTTTTTAAAATATTTTTTTCCTAAAAATAAATAAATGGAAATAAGGGTAAAATGATTCCCTTCAATGGAAAATTACGAGAAAATAAATTTGAAATCATTTTGCTATTTTAAAAATGATTTTATTGATTTTAAATGCAACAGTAGCGCTGTTTGACTTTTATGAATTTTTTTGGAATTTATTTGAACTTGGAAAATAGTTCATCTTATTCTTCGTATTTTTTTGAGCATTTTGGTATATAATATGCCTATATAGTTTTTTTTATTATTACTCAGTTTGTTGGTTTTTCTGATTGTCAAAAAAAAGAAAAACTTTTTATTAAAAAAACGCACGCACGCGCTGGCCAGCCGGCCCAGCAGCCACCCAGCCGCGCGGCCCACTGGCCAACTGGCCAGCTGGCCCAGTGCCCCAACAGGCCAGGTCCGCCCGCGCCCGAAGGCCTCCGCCTCGTCCGTCCGCTCCTCGTCTCCCTCTCGCTCGCACGCAGGTGCCAGGAGGGCCCCACCCCGTCACCCCCAACCTCCCGCTCCTCCCGCTGGATGAGCACGCGCACGCACCCGCCGGCCAAAGCTCTAGGGATAGAGCTTATCCCGCAGCCCCAAGCACCCCTCTCTGCGCCTATATAAGCCTCGGAGCCCCCTCTCTCCATTCTGCCACTTCGCATCGTCCCTCGCTCCTCACAACCACCGCCTTCGTCAGTTGGATCTCGCCGGAGCCGAAACCCTCCGCCGATGATTACGTCACCGGTGGTGCACCCGAGCCGCTCTTTTCTTTGTCACCTAACCCCCAAGCCTGTGCGCATCATTTTGACATATTGGTTTCCCCTAGGTCGCGCCGGAGCAGCCAAACCGACGACCCCGAGCCGCCGGAGTTCACGCAGCTCACCGGAGCTCCGTCGCCTCCCTCCGCCCTGTTCGGTGCACGCCGACGCCCGCTGTCACCACCATCCGGTTTCCCACACAACGTCGGTCCTGTTCGCCTCCTTCCCCGCTGCCAAGGACCGCCGGAGCCGCCGCCCCGTCCGCCGCCCGACGCCCGACGCCAGCACCGCTGCCCCTGTTCGCCGTCCTCGCCGCTGTAAGCCGAGCCACCTGCTTCGTTCATTTATATTAGGTTTTTTTGTTGTGTGTTTTGTTTTAGTTTGGTTAACCGCGGTTTTAGTTAAACCGGCCTCCGGTTTTCTTTTTATTTAACCGCGATAGCTGTTTTTCCTATTTAGTTGCCATTCATCATATAGCCACCGCAGCGAACGCTGCTTGGCCAGCCACGAGCCGCCATGTGTCCAGGGACCTAGTTGCTATAGTTTTAATTACAGATTAGTCCCTGAGTTTTCAGTTTAGCCCCTAAACTTCGGATAGTCGTATCTTTTAACCGTAACTCCAAATTCGATGAAACCAACGGCAAATTCTTCGTCATGATTAGATCTATCTAGCAGCATCATGTTTGTAAACTTTTTCCAAATTCAAATTTGAAATTTATTCAGATTTGAATTCAAACTTCAACTGGCCATATCTCCTAAACCGTAGCTCCGATTGACGTGATTATTTTTCCACCGTGTCACCGTAGCAAAACCCTATCACTTGGACCTATCTCACGATATTTTTTTCACACATTAGGATCTGTCCATAGTAGTTTTACTCGTATGCCTAGTATGCACTGTGGTCCACGTCACAATTTCTTTTTGGCACCCATGCCCTATGTTGTTTTGCACTTAGTATTTTCTTTTGATAGTTAAGTGTGTTGTGTGATCATTTGGGTTTTTCGAGTCATTTCATGTTGCCTGTTATTGGGTTCTCCGAAATGATTGCTTATGTGAATACAATGTTTGACCTTATAGATTTTGATCGGAGAGTGACGAATAGCTCTATTAATTAAATTTCTGAGAGCGATATAATCTTCATCAACTATTACCAGGCAAGTTCACATTTGACCATTCTTCCATTTACCTATGTTTTTATTATGCACTTATTCCTTTGAGGTAGGATTGCATGGTAGGATTTATTGTTGCTAGATGGCTATGCCGTTACCTAGTAGTTCATTGAGGTAGGTTTGAACCATATACCTTTGTCACCTCCGCGTAAGTTTAATTTTGCCTCGCCAATGTAGACGTGGATTGGGAAGTGTTCATTGTGAGAGATGAGTGACAAAGTAGTAATCAGGACCAAGACTTGTAAATGAACTATCTGGGCGGTATTTGGTTTGAATTTTGGTGAAGTACAGTGGGAGCATGCATGGTTAGTCCATGGTGGTGCACCACTAGTGGTTGGCCGCCCAGGCTCAAAGAGATCAATCGTATTCTCATGTCTAGAAGCTTACGTGTGCAGCCACAAGCCAATATGGGCTCTAGCTTAGTTGAGTAGTTAGTGTGACCCCTTCGGGATGGGCTAACAGATGTAAAATGATGTAGGTGTACCGGCCTATCCGTGGGTTAAGGGGGAACATTTTCAAAAGACTATGTCTCGGTCATCCTGTTCTCAAACGCCAGGCAGTGCGAGAACTTCAAGGGGGGCAATCGAGTCTTGTGGGGAAAAGTGTGCAAACCTCTGCAGAGTGTTAAAACCAAATTGATTAGCCGTGTCCCCGGTTACGGACAACTTGAGCATCTAGTAGTGGAACTGCTGGGAGATATCATCACTCTTAATTTAAACAGTTGGGTTTAAATGAAACTTTGGGAATGGATTGAGTTGGGTTTACCAACTCACTCTATGCTATACAGTAGTGGTAGATTAATATCTTTTATGCTAGGGAAAAACTAGCTTTATGCAAAAACTAAACTTAGAGCTTTCCACCAGCCAAATTGCATGTACAAATAGGTTCATTATTCTTATGATGTGACTTGCTAGTACATTCAATGTACTGACCTACAGGGCTGCAACGTCTTATGTTGCAGGAATTTTCTACGACAAGTAAGAGTTACGTTACGGTATACACTCAACTTGCCATTGGCGTTGATGGGACTCCACACCCTTATGTTTGTTTCCGCTGAGACTTATGAGGTATATATCAGTTTTACGTTATTTATACATGTGATTACACTTTGATATATACATTGATGTACTGTGTGTGCCAGCATACCGATCTAGGGATGGCACAGATACACAGAGGCTTGACCGTTTAAGGTCGGGTTGCTACAGTATACCAACTTCTATATGGATTATCAACTATTTTACTAGCCATAGATTCATCAAAATAAGCAAACAACACACGAAAAACAGAATCTGCCAAAAACAGAACAGTCTGTAGTAATATGTAGCTAGCGCAAAATCTGGAACTCCAAAAATTCTAAAATAAATTGCTGGACGTGAGGAATTTATCTATTAATCATCTGCAAAAGGAATTAACTAAATAGCACTCTTCAAATAAAAATTACAGTAGTTCTCGTGAGCGCTAAAGTTTCTATTTTTTTACAGCAAGTTCAACAAGACTTTCTCCAAGTCTTCCCAACGGTTCTACTTGGCACAAACACTAATTAAACACAAAAAAACACAACCAAAACAGAGGCTAAGTAATTTATTTATTACTAAACAGGAGCAAAAATCAAGGAATAAAAATAAAATTGGGTTGCCTCCCAACAAGCGCTATCGTTTAACGCCCCTAGCTAGGCATAGCGAGTAAGAATAGATCTAGATATTGCCATCTTTGATAGGCAATCCATAAGTGGCTCTCGTGATATTTTCATATGGTAATTTTATTTTGTTTCTTGGAAAGTGTTCCATGCCCTTTTTAATGGAAATTGAAATTTAATATTCCCTTCCTTCATATCAATAATCGCACCAACCATTCTAAGGAAAGGTCTACCAAGAATAATAGGGCAAGAAGGATTGCAATCTATATCAAGAACAATGCAATCTACGGCTACATAATTCCTATTTGGAACAATAAGAAAATAAATTATTCTTCCCATAGGTTTCTTAATAGTGGAATCCGCAAGATGCAAGTTTAGAGAGCAATCATCAAAATTACGGAAATCTAGTAAATCACACAAAGTCTTGGGAATAGTAGAGACGCTAGCACCCAAATCACACAAAGCATAAAACTCATGATCTTTAATTTTAATTTTAATAGTTGGTTCCCACTCATCATAGAGTTTTCTAGGGATAGAAACTTTCAACTCAAGTTTTTCTTCATAAGATTGCATCAAGGCATCAACAATATGTTCGGTGAAGGCTTTATTTTGACTATAAGCATGTGGAGAATTTAGCACGGATTGCAACAAGGAAATACAATCAATGAAAGAGCAATTTTCATAATTAAATTCCTTGAAATCCAATATAGTGGGTTTAGCAACATCTAGATTTCTATTTCTTTCCATCCCACTTTCATCAATTTCATCATTAAGATCTAAACACTCCGAATTTTTAGAACGCCTTCTAGGTAAAGGAAGATCATATTCAGTTTCATCAAGATTCATATTGCAAAATAAAGATTTAATTGGAGACACATCAATAACTTTTAGATCTTCATCTTGATTTTCATAGCAATTAGAAGAACACACTTTAATAAAGGCATCTTTGGAAGCATGCATCCTAGTGGTTCTTTCTTTACACTCATCAATTGAAATTCTCATGGCTTTTAGAGACTCATTAATATCATGCTTAGGTGGAATAGATCTAAGTTAAAGCATCAACATCAAGAGCAATTCTATCAACGTTCCTAGCCAAATCATCAATCTTAAGCAATTTTTCTTCAATCATAGCATTAAAATTCTTTTGCGAAGAAATAAATTGTTTAATATTAGATTCAAAATTAGAGGGCATCTTATTATAATTTCCGTAAGAGTTGTTGTAGGAATTCCCATAATTATTAGAAGGATTACTAGGATATGGCCTAGGATTAAAATTCCCTCTATAAGCGTTGTTACCAAAATTATTCCTACCAACAAATTCACATCCATAGATTCATTGTTATTCTCAATCAAAGTGGACAAAGGCATATCATTAGGATCAGAAGAAACACTCTTAGTAGCAAATAATTTCATAAGTTCATCCATCTTTCCACTCAACACATTAATTTCTTCTATCGCATGCACTTTTTTATTAGAAGTTCTTTCAGTATGCCATTGAGAATAATTAACCATAATATTATCTAGGAGTTTAGTAGCATCTCCTAAAGTGATTTCCATAAAAGTGCCTCCCGCGGCCGAATCAAAAAGATTTCTAGAAGCAAAATTCAATCCGGCATAAAAAATTTGTATAATCATCCACAAATTCAAACCATGAGTAGGGCAATTACGTATCATTAATTTCATTCTCTCATAAGGTTGTGCAACATGTTCATGATCAAGTTGTTTAAAGTTCATTATATAATTTCTAAGAGAGATGATCTTAGCGGGAGGAAAATACTTAGAGATAAAAGCATCTTTGCACTTGTTCCATGAATCAATACTATTCTTAGGCAAAGACGAAAACCAAGCTTTAGCACGATCTCTAAGCGAAAAAGGAAATAGCTTCAATTTAACGACATCATTGTTGACATATTTTTTCTTTTGCATATCACATAAATCAATGAAGCTATTCAGATGGGTAGCGGCATCTTCACTAGGAAGGCCGGCGAATTGATCTTTCATAACAAGATTCAACAAAGCAGTATTAATTTCACAAGATTCAGCATCGGTAAGAGGAGCAATGGAGTGCTAAGGAAATCATTATTATTTTTATTGGTGAATTCACACAATTTAGTAGCATCTTGAGCCATCGCGACAAACAAGCAATCTAACACACGAGCAAACAAAAAGCAAGCGGACAAAAAGAGGCAAATAGAGAGGGAGGATAGGGAGAGAGAGGGCGAATAAAACAGCAAGGGTGAATTGGGGGGGAGAGGAAAACGAGAGGCAAATGGCAAATAATGTAATGCGAGAGATAGGGATTGTGATGGGTACTTGGTATATTGACTTTTTGCGTAGACTCCCCGGCAAGGGCGCCAGAAATCCTTCTTGCTACGTCTTGAGCTTGCGTTGGTTTTCCCCAAAGAGGAAGGGATGATGCAGCAGAGTAGCGTAAGTATTTCCCTCAGTTTTTGAGAACCAAGGTATCAATCCAGTAGGAGCCCACGCTCAAGTCCCTCGTACCTGCACAAAGCGATAGCTACTCGCAACCAACGCGATTAGGGGTTGTCAAGCCCTTCACAGTCACTTACGAGAGTGAGATCTGATAGACATAATATTTTTGGTATAAAGATGCAAAGTAAAAAGTAAAATCAAAGTAAATATCAAAACAATTAAAAGTGATAGAGATTGATATGATGAGAATAGACCCGGGGGCCATATGTTTCACTAGTGGCTTCTCTCAAGAGCATAAGTATTCTACGGTGGGTGAACAAATTACTTTTGAGCAATTTATAGAATTGAGCATAGTTATGAGAATATCTAGGCATGATCATGTATATAGGCATCACGTCCGTGACAAGTAGATCGAAACGATTCTGCATCTACTACTATTACTCCACTCATCGATCGCTATCCAGCATGCATCTAGAGTATTAAGTTAAAAACAGAGTAACGCCTTAAGCAAGATGACATGATGTAGAGAGATAAATTCATGCAATATGAAATAAACCCCATCTTGTTATCCTCGATGGCAACGATACAATATGTGCCTTGCTGCCCCTTCTGTCACTAGGTAAGGACACCGCAAGATCGAACCCAAAGCTAAGCACTTCTCCCCTGGCAAGAACTACCAATCTAGTTGGCCAAACCAAATGGATAATTCGAAGAGACTTGCAAAGATAACCAATCATGCATAAAAGAATTCAGAGAAGATTCAAATATTATTCATAGATAGACTTGATCATAAACCCACAATTCATCGGTCTCAACAAACACACCGCAAAAAGAAGATTACATCGAATAGATCTCCACAAGAGAGGGGGAGAACTTTGTATTGAGATTCAAAGAGAGAGAGAAAGCCATCTAGCTACTAACTATGGACCCGAAGGTCTGAGGTAAACTACTCACACTTCATCGGAGGGGCTAGGATGATGTAGAAGCCCTCCGTGATGACGTCCCTCTTCCGGCGGAGCTCCGGAACAGGCTCCAAGATGGGATCTCGTGGATACAGAAAGTTGCGGCGGTGGAATTAGGATTTTGGCTCCTGTTCTGATTGTTTGGGGGTACATGTGTATATATAGGAGGAAGGAGTACGTCGGTTGAGCACCGAGGGGCCCACGAGGTAGGGGGCGCGCCCTAGGGGGGGCGCCCCCCACCCTCGTAACCACCTCTTTGATCCCTTGCAGTAGGGTCCAAGTCTCCTGGATCACGTTCGGTGAGAAAATCACGTTTCCGAAGATTTTATTCCATTTGGACTCCATTTGATATTCTGTTTATCCGAAACACTGAAATAGGCAAAAAACAGCAATTCTGGGCTGGGCCTCCAGTTAATAGGTTAGTCCCAAAAACAATATGAAAGTGGAAAATAAAGCCCAATATAGTACAAAATAGTAGATAATATAGCATGGAGCAATCAAAAATTATAGATACGTTGGAGACGTATCAAGGTACGGCTGACGACTGCACCTGTGTTGACTCTTCCCGATATCTACTACAGTTTCGATGTGTACTGTGACGCCTCCAGACAAGGACTTGGATGCGTACTTATGCAAGACAGCAAGGTAGTAGCCTATGAATCACGACAGTTATGACCCCACGAGGGAAATTAACCTACTCATGATCTGGAATTGGCCGTGGTGGTTCATGCTCTAAAAATTTGGAGGCACTATCTCATTGGGAAGAGGTGCCAAATTTTTACCGATCATAAAAGTCTCAAGTATATATTTACCCAGCCAGATTTAAATCTCCGACAACGAAGATTGCTTTAGTTAGTCAAGGATTATGATCTTGGAATAAATTACCACCCGAGTAAGGCCAACATGGTTGCCGATTCACTCAGTCGAAAGCCTGTCAACCTAAATGTCATATTGAAATCCATGCCTCCTAAACTTCAAGAGGAGATTGCTCAGCTCAACCTAGTCATAGTTGATGCCGGCCCTGCTAATATTTTGGAAGTTTCCCCCACACTTGAGGAAGAGATCCGCAAGGCCCAGCCAGCTGATACCGTCCTGCACAAATGTGGCAGGACAGACTTCAAATTTCTTAAAGGATCAATTTGGTACCCTCCGCTTCCGTGGAAGGATTTGTGTGCCAAATCAAGTGGATTTAAAGCAGAAAATCCTGTCAGAAGCACACAAATCTTGTATTCCATTCACCCTGGAGGTATGAAAATGTATGAATACCTTCGACAAATATTCTGGTGGGATGGAATGAAGAAAGACATTGCCTATTTTGTAGCCTGATGCGACATATGCAACAAGGTGAAGGCAGAGCATCAGAAGCCAGCCGGACTTCTCCAACCGTTGCCAGTTTCACAATGGAAATGGGATGATGTCTGCATGGATTTCATCACAAGACTACCCAAGACTCAGTGAGGCAATGATGCAATCTGGGTCATAGGGGACACCTTAACCAAGGTTGCTCACTTTATTCCGATCAGAACCACATATCGAGCAGATCAACTTGCTCAGCTGTATGTATCCAGAATAGTCAGTCTCCATGGAGTTCCCCGAACCATCACTTCTGACCGAGGTTCACTTTCTACCTCCGCTTTTTGGTCACGTCTCCATCAAGCCTTGGGGACAGCATTGAAATACAGTACCGCTTATCATCCTCAGACTGATGGACAGACAGAGCGGGTAAATCAAATACTCGAAGATATGCTGCGAGCCTGTGCTTTGGCCCAAGGACCTAAATGGGAAGACTTCCCGCCGTATGCCGAGTTCTCTTACAACAACAGCTTCCAGGCCAGTCTAAAGATGTCACCATATGAGGCTTTGTATGGCCGTAAGTGCCGCACCCCATTAAATTGGTCTCAAACTGGAGATAGCCGTATCTTCGGAATAGATCTCATGATGGAAGCTGAGAAACAAGTTAAGGAAATCAGAGACCGATTGCAATTGGCCAAATCCCGGCAGAAGAGTTATTATGATGCAAAGCACCGCCAGATCAGTTTTGAACCCGGAGAACACGTATACCTCCGAGTCACTCCTATGAAAGGAATCAAGAGATTTCAGACTCGTGGAAAGTTGGCACCCAAATTTATTAGTCCCTTTCCAGTTATGTCACGAGTGGGTATTGTTGCATATCAGTTGGAACTACCCCCTGAATTGTCAGACGTGCACAACATGTTTCATGTTTCACAGTTGAGGCGATGCATATCGCCGCCTGAGAAAAAGATTGCTATGACTGAAATAGAGTTGGCAAAGGACTTAACATATGAAGAGAAACCTGTTAAAATTTTGGATCAGATGGAAAGGGTCACCCGTAGCAAAGTAAGGAAGTTCTACACGATTCAGTGGGAGCATCACACAGAGTCAGAATCAACGTGGGAGCGGAAGAATTTCTAAAGGCACATTATCCAGAATGGTTTTCCCAAGCAACCGAATCTCGAGGACGAGATTCATTCTAAGTGGGTGAGGTTTGTGATAGCCTGGTTTTTGCCCTCTTTTCTTTGTCTGATTTTAGTTGGTTTGAATTTGAAATTTGGAGTTTTGAATCTTTACATATGGACTTAACCACTTGGGTACCCCTTGGCTTTCACCCAAGTGTCCCATTTCCCTCTCTAACCATCATTCCCACTCTAGTTCACCTCAAAATAATAATTGGAATATTTTTCTTAAATCAAAAACATTCATTTCCATCTCTTAAACCCTAGTCAGCTCAATGTGCTCCAAAGCAACCCCAATTTTTCTTGCCCAAAAAAATCTGAGAAAATTCACAAATATTCTTTGAACCATGGGGCACCTTCTTGAGCAAAAATACTGCATAACTTTTTGGAATATTTTTGGTACAGAAAATATTTTCTGTTCTGGACAGAAATGGTGGTTTCTACAACAACTACCATATTACTTGCTCCATTGTGGCTGATTTTTCATGTGCATCATAACCTTAGTAGATGATTGCTAACCTCCAAAGCCCATACCTCATCTCCTAGCCATTTCACCACAGTAAGCTCTCAAAGTTACTGATTAGGAACTTACTAGGTGGTTGAAATCTATCCTACTGCGTCTGGGTCCAAACCAAAGCGTGGTAATATTCAAAACTACCACGAACAACAAGCCAGACATGAAATTTCGACTTAGGTCGGCCTGAGGGCAGAGTTCACGCAGTGACCACGCGTGTACACGATGCCAACCTAGGTGCCGACGTGCTCTGGGTCGCGGCCGAGCCTTTGTTGCTCGCATGCTCGCTTCCCCGACTGCCTAGCCTTGATAAACTTCGCCACAATCTTCATCCAAGCTCTCTTAACTCCCTCCTGGTGCTCGCCGATGCCGGAGCTCACCGCAGTGAGCATGGGCACTGTCCGGCCAATGTAACAGTGCGGTACCCTGGCCCGATGCCCCTGTGCTCGTCCTCGTTCGCCCACAGTCCCTGCGTGAGCTACGTCTCCTTCTTCCCCTCTCACTGACGCCATTCGTCGTCGGGCACCGTGTCTAGGTGTCCACCGGCGGAGCCCGAACCCCCCTCGATGCTCGGCTATAAATGGAGCCCTTCCCAGCCTCCTCGAGCACCATCCACGACTCCCACACACTCCACAACTTCATAGATAGCCGTAGCCCGACCGGCCAGGCCGCGGGCCGCCGTCCCCGAGCTCGAGCTCGCCATCGATCCTCTCGGGTCGTCTTCGTAGCTCCGGCCCCTCCCAGGCCTGGGCAACCCTTCCAGGGCCTCCGCCGCTCTCCGGTGGTGCTGTTCCGCCTAGTTGGAGCCCCTGGACTCGCCTCTGTTCGTCGTCGTCTTCGTCTCCGGCGACCTCCGCTCTCTGTCTCCGCTAGAGAGGTTGATTCCGACATCATCCGACCACTCCTAGCTACTCTATGGGTACGGGCAGGTGCGCCTCCATCTCCTCTCTCGATCCCTCCCTCTCATTTTGGGAAAGAAGCCCTCATCGCCGGCGCGTGCTCCGGTGAAGCCGCGCCGTCCTCTGTTTCTTTCCCCCTCCCCCCTCACCTGACGAGCGGGGCCCGCTAGTCATCCACTCAGTACGTGCGCGAAGCGGTACGAGTGGTGGCGCCCCGAGGCTTTACGCCTTCGACGTCACCCCCCGGTCTGTTTTTAAGTAAATTCCAATTTCATATTTTTCCAGAGAGCTTCAAACAACCAAAAATATTTAACCATAAGTCCAAATGAATTGATTCTTTTTGCAGTGTGTTCTTTGTGAAGAAATCTAGCAGCTCACCAAAAATGGGATTTTTCCCTGCTGTCTAGATTTTCTGGTGAATTTCAGAAGGGTTCTTGATGTTTTCTTTTTGTGTTTATAATTATTTTCAGAGGCTGAGGCTTGTCTTGAGGATCACCAGGAGGCATGTGAACCTCATCTGGACTAAGGCAAGCCACAGCAACATTTTCATGTTGCCATTACAATATTTGTGATTTTCCTACTTGAATGATTGATTTAATCCATGCATTTAGATCACTATTATGTTATTTATATTCTGTTAGTTGCTTGTTTAAGTTAATATGCTTGATTTACAGAAAGTTTAAAGCAAACTAAGTTGGTCAAGAAACTAGAATTAAATTTTGTTATGAAACAATAATATAGTTATGGATATAAGTAATTATATGGAGTTATTTTCTTGCATGAGAAAAATGATAAATTTTCTAGAAAAGATCTGTTTAAAGTAAGGTTTAATCCTAACCAGAGAAGTGTCATGAGTTGTTGATGATTATGCTTGGGGTGGAGATAGTTGACTCAGTCATTTCCGTTGATATGTGATGCATATGTTAGTGTTGCATTTCATGGCATATTATGACACCGGTTATTTTCACTTTAAGTTGAACCTGATAATAACTCAACTTGAATATATCATTGACAGGGTCATGGTGCCACTGAATCAAGTTTTTCCTAGTGCAACCACATTTGCCTTTATGGGAAGGCCTTTATTCGGTCCGTTGTCATGCCTCTGGTCGGTGCCTCCAACGAGGGAAGGTTATGGGCGTGCGGTACCCTGGCCTAGTAAGTAGACATAACCTTGTGTGCCCGTTGTTGAGATCATTGGTACCGTGTCCCCGTGTGGGACAGTTTATGTTTTGGCCACGACGGTGGTCGTTGTGTCTTTGGTAGACATGGGGCCACCTAGGACTAGCCCAGTGGGGAGTGAGTCGGAGTGGCCGGGAGAGTGTCATGGAAATGGAGGGGTTTCATCAGAATGCGGTTGGTCCACCCGAATGGGAGTGCGAGGCCATGGGGTCTGTGGTGTGCGTACAGTGCGCTAGCTCTGCAGAGTGTATTAATCTATCGATAGCCGAGTCCACGGTTACGGACACGCTCGAAAGTAGGTCACACCATGGGTCAACATTTAATAAATCTGGCACACTAAGTTATGAACTCTGCACTATTGATGATGGCGGGAAGGTCATCGGGTTGGTTAAGACCAAGTGTTGGTCGTGGTTCTGATCGCCGGAAGGATCATCGTTTTAGACCAAATATGGGTCGTGGTTGTGATCGCCGAAAAGATCACGAGATATTCATAGTTAAGATTTTGATGTTGGTACGGTTGTGATCCAAGAAGGGATCACTGTTGGTATGCCAGCCCGAGGAATTTTTCTCATAAGAGCATGATCACAACATGTTGGTTATATTGTTGCATTATTAATAATTGGTTAAAATTATCATGATATTGTTTATCATTTAGTTTATGTCTGTTCTAAGCTTGCAAGTACATTCAATGTACTGACCTGGCATGTCATGCCAGATTTCAGGAAAGCCTTGTTGGAAAGGAGCGTTGTCCGAGTCTAGATCGTGTCCACATCGTTGTCACTACAAGAAATATGTCAACTAGTGACCTTCTGTCAGTGACCCTGGAAGAATTGGTCATAGATCTATGACCATTTGAGACCAATTGGTAAAAAGTTGTTCGGGGGGCTCCAAACCCTAAACTATAACGACCATTTTGGTCAGAAAGGTCGTAATTTCCTTACACGAAATGGTCATAAAACATATATCACTGGTCCACTGCCTTATTTCTAGCTGATCATGACCAATATAGATGGTCATAACCTTGTAAATTGTGGTGGGTTGCTATGACTAGGCGCCATCTCATAAGTTTTGCCTATGTGTCATGTCCATGTGTCAGTTTTAGCCCTAGGTTGTGAAGCAACCTATATTTCTGTCATTCCCAAAATTCCCGAAAAAATCTCATAAATTCTTTGGGTCATATCTTTGTGAAATATGTACAAAACCTTCCTTGCCTAGTTCAAAAATAATTCAACAATATTCATTTTCCTATTCTGTTCAGAAAAACATTTTGTGAAGGAAGTGCTATTTATATATTCTTGATTGCCCTCAAAATTTTTGGTCACTATTTCCTATCCAAATCATTGCCTCATGACAAAATTACGCTCCATTTGCCCAGTAAATCTTCCTTGGCAAATTTCCAATGTTTTTGTCCACCTAGAAGCATTGTGAAGGAAGTACCACCTAGGATCCTCCTTTTGAGCTGAAATTTTTTGAAGACATTCTTCTTAGTAGATGATCATCCTCAGCCAGAACTCACGCCGATTGGCCATGTGCATTTCCCGTACCGCTAATCAAACACTTGGCTGCTAATTCATCTTTGAGCATTGTTCGGTCTCCTCATGAGAATCTTATGTTGTAATTTTCTTCCAAGCACCTACCTGGGGAGTGCCCAACCCACTAGACATGCCTAGGCCGCCCAGAACGCATGGCGAAGCCACGGTCACGCGATGACCACGCGGCGGGCATGCGAGCTTACACGCTCTAGAGTTGGGGCTCTCAGCCACCGTCCAAACCTCGATGTCTCGCCACAAAACCATGTATTTATGATTAAATAGATACTTATGTACCTAGAAATGATTTTTGGAAAAATAAAGAGCAAACTATGAGGCAACTGCAGTTCAAATTTGACCCGCTTCCTACTAAATCGGCGGGAATTTGTCTTTTTCACCAGAGGTGGATCAAAACATTTGACACCCAACCATTTTGTCAATTCTTCATTAAATATGTCCTAGTATTTTATAAAATTGGTTAGGTCCAATTTTTCAACAAATATATGGTAGGTCCTTCACAAAAAAACTCATTTCACGCACTCGGAAAATGGAAAATGTATTTTTCGTGAAAAGAAAATGAAAACTCCCTTAGGCAACATTGTTCGTAATTCCAAGATGCACCCTTGTGCACAATATGAGATCATTTGAACAAACTGTGCCATGAATGTGGCCATAAGATTGATGATTTGGCTTGAAAGCCATGAATCTTCACACATGATAGCTCATTTCTGAGAACACTTTTTTAAAATAATTGTCGTATTATAAGTTTATTATTTTTCCTGGAAACTTGGTCACATATAGTGACACAATGCGAAGGTTTGCCAATTCTTTGATTTTTTTTTGAATTTTTTATGCCCGTTTCAAAATGCGGTCAAAACGGCGGGCTTGACCGTTCCTAGCTAGTGGTTGAATCTTGGAAATTTTTTGATGTTTCTCTGATTAAATAGATACTTATGTACCTAGAAATGATTTTTGGAAAAAATAAAGAGCAAACTATGAGGCAGCTGTAGTTCAAATTTGACCCGCTTCCTACTGAATCGGCGGGAATTTGTCTTTTTCACCAGAGGCGGATCAAAACTTTTGACACCCAACCATTTTTTCAATTGTGCATTAAATATGGCCTAGTATTTTATAAAATTGATTAGGTCCAATTTTGCAACAAATATATGGTAGGTCCTTCACAAGAAAAAAACTCATTTCGGGCACTCGGAAAATGGAAAATGTATTTTCCATGAAAAGAAAATGAAAACTCCCTTAGGCAACATTGTTTGGAATTCCAAGATGTACCCTTGTGCACAATATGAGATCATTTTAACAAACTATGCCATGAATGTGGCCATAAGATTGATCATTTGGCTTGAAAGCCATGAATCTTCACGCATGATAGCTCATTTCTGAGAACACTTTTTTTTAAATAATTGTCGTATTACAAGTTTATTATTTTTCCTGCAGTTCGAAGTGAGGCTTCAGAATGGCCTCTAGTGTGGAGGTTCGTTCGCCGCTCCCGCTCCAGCAAATTTAGGTGATTCTTTGATGGAGCGCTAAGACCGCGGAACATTAGTTTTTATGATCTAAAACTGCCTGTCGTTCCTGTAATGATGAAGGTGGGCGGAGTGATCTGCTTTTTTCTCTCTCCCTCTTGGGGGGCTTTACTAACTGAACCATGACTCATCCAGTGATGACTGGTCATGTACTAGCTAGCTAATAATCTTGCTTTGCTACAGAATGAACGAATGGTAGAATTACCTTGTGATTCCTCAGTTTGCTTCCTATTATGGTTGCTCTACTGCAGTGTCTTACTAGCTTGTTCTAGCTCATCATGTTCCTGCTTGTAGTTGATTTTCCATGTGCCTAAGTATATGAGTAGTACACGTGCAAGCAAACATTTGAACTCAAACCCATCCATTCTCTGTACTATATTGTACTAAAGAAGTAATGTAGATGAATATACATTCAGTTTTATTAAGTGAATGCCATGCAAAAAACTAACTTGCTCTTGTCCATGTAGATGGAGTAGGAGGATTAGCAGCAGCAGCAAATGAGCCTGATGGTGAAGAAGCACCTGATGACCAGAACTTGTTCAAAAGCTCTTTAGTCCTTCCAAAATAATGTCCAGTCAATGCATGCTCTGGATGGCCTAAACAAAACCACATGTTGTGATAGTACCACATGTAATGGTGGAGGATTATCAGGATCAGCTCTGGATGCTAGCTAGTCAATGCATGCTCCACCATCCTCCTACTACAAATATAATCATTTTGTTAATGGGAATATGTGTCCAGTCAATGCATGCTCTGGATGCTAGCTAGTCCTACTGGGCAGTATAGCTAATACTTTTTTTACTTGTTCTCACAGACCCGATGAGGCCATGATGCTTACCTTGCTGGAGCACATCAACCCCGACCATGGCACCACATTCAGTCTTGAGGTAGCCATGCTGCAACTACATCAACGCTATCTTCTCTGACTAGATAAGTCTCTTGTCTATCCCATTATTTTCTTTTGTTACTTGGTCGATGGGCCATGATGCCATGACATATATTATTGTGTTGATTCCCTATGTGATGCAGAAGCTATGGTGTTTTGTTTTGAGTCTGTTGTAAATTGCAATTGATAATGATTTGTGTAAAATTAGTGTAGAACATATGTCTTGTTATCTTCAATCATTTGTACCGTGCTTAATAAACCATCTAAGATTGAATCATTTTCTGCGTTCAACATCTAGAACCATTTTGGGAGTTTTGGTATTCATGCAACAACTGTGCGTTCTTGTCTCTTGTGTTGTTTCTGTGAGCTAGTCGTTGTGGTTATTACTGTTACATGTTACATGTAGAGATGCTTCATGATTTAGTCCCTAGCTGCTTTCTATATTTGTTTTTATTTTGTTTCTAACTCTTTTGGTTTATTGTTAGATGCCTTTGTTCAACCTGTACGGACATATCCAGAATTGGTGTTTTGTCTCATTTAAGGAGCTCCAGCTTGAAAGTGAAGAAGTCAGGAGTATATTTGTAGTAGTAGTTATATGTTGTGATAGTACCACATGTAATGGTGAAATGAATTATGTAAAGATTGTGCCATTAGCCAAAATTGGCATGTGGTTTGATAATTTTTATTTCTTTGTTGTTCTCACTAAAATAATTGTGTGGAAATTGAAACTTGGGATGTCTTTAATTAGAACCTGACAAGTGGGACCTAATAGTATTAAGTATCTAAAAAGACCATTTTCCAAATAATATTCACAGGGAAAAAAATCTGAAAATTAAGAAATGGAATGTAAAAAGGACGAGGCCCAATTGAGAAATATATGCAACCCAAAAAAGAAATGGTCTATAAAAGGATCACAACCTTAGAAATAGAACGGCTGAAATGTTGGGCCAGGCCCATATAGCTGACCAAAATTAATAAGAAAAAAAATATAAAAGGTTGAATTGTTGGGCTTGGCCCATGTAAAACACCTAATTGGACCGGGCTGAATCTTGTGAGTGACCTTTTCAATTGGTCGCAATTTTGCCACATCAGATTGCCACGTCGGATCCGACGCAGCCTGGGCAGACAGCCAGTGACCAAAACAAAAGGTCATGGGTTCAACGACCTTCTGTTTTGGTCGTAAACGTCTACAACCTTCTCACAGAGAAGGTCGTTAATTTCAGTTTACAACACCAGCTTTTGACCTTCTGTTTTTTGTCACAAAAAGGTCGCAAATGAAAAACAATGACCTTTCGGTGACCAATAGTCAAGGTCGCAAGTTGACATATTTCTTGTAGTGTGTCCCTGTGCTATGGAGTTTCGCTACGACGTTGTTTCGTTGCTGCGTAGTTGTTATGATCGAGGCCCTTATGTTCACTAAATAATGTACATATTGTTCAGCCGCACCATGTGTGCCGCTTGGCCTCGCTACCTGTTGTAATATGAACTTTGATCCGCTAGCATCAATAAAGCGGTTGTTTTCTGTACCAAGATGTTGTGTGTTGCGAGAAGACATAGTCTCTGTGCTGGCAATGCATGGTAAACCGGTTGCTCTGAGCCGGGGTGCCATAATTTTACCACGGGTTTCATTTGCTGGCGCATTTCAGGTCTCGTGTGCTATATGTAAGACATTTTTTGGCATTTACCGTGCATGTAGGCATATAAATCAATTCCTAGCCGGATTGCATTTCCTGTTGAAAGGGATGAGGATTGTCGTTCGATCTGGGAGCATCCAACGGTGTAGACGTATGATCCGTGGGGTTTGGATTCTGGCCAATCAGAACGCATGACTCAGATCACGCGCGCAGCAAGGGGGGCATCGGCCACAGTTTGGTAGGCACACGGCTTTCGTGTGTGAACCGTGTGATATTTGAAAACATTTTTTGCGAGGGGCTATTTGAAAACATTTACATGTGTTGTCGAAAGGGATGAGGATCGCCGTTCGATCAAGGAGAATCCAACAGTGCAGACATACGATCCGTGGGGTTTGGGTTCTGGCCAATAGAACACACGACTCAGATCGCGCGCGTGGTAGAGGGGTGGGGTGCATCGGCCAAGGTTTAGTGGACACACGGCTTTCGTGAGTGAAATGTGTGCTCTTTGAAAACATTTACATTACCTAACATCATATTTTTGTTCGAATGAAAACATGAGTTCATCGTTTTGCCTCCAATTTTTTTCCACGATAAGAAATCACGAGTATAGTGGAGAGTGTCATATACTAGTATCTTGAATATACAATATATATGATACTACCTTTAATTAATTATAGCAAATAGTATAATACATAGAGTATAGTATCATATATAGATCATATTTATTGCCATGCATGACACAAATTAGCATCACATTTAACATGATACGGTATCTACCTATATGTTACTCTAACCCTCTTTATATATATTTAATTCTTTCCCACATCAGCATACTTGCTATTTCCGAGTGCATGACATCGTCAGCTATGATACCACCACTATGACCAGCCTTATATAGTGGGGAGTATCATATACTATATATATAGTATCATGCATGATACTAGTGTATGATACGACGTACGTACCTTCATAGTGCATATATAGTATCATAGAGTAGTATATATCATAGATGACCGTATTTATGGCCATGCATGACACAAAGTAGTATAGCATTTATTATATATATATATATGTTACGGTATCTACCTATGTTACTGCTTCTTTGCCACATCATCATATTTTCTATTCTCGAGTGCATGATACCGGCAATGATACCCCTACTGGGCCACCCTAATAAGGTTCGTCGTAATATGGGAGTATCAAGCGGTATGATGCATGCCAACTAGACCTTTTGGATGATGTGGCACACAGTTAAATGAGGAAAGAGAGGGCGTGGTATCATATGATGATACCGTATCATATTAAATGTTGTACTACTTTGTGTCATGCATGGAAATTAATAAGGCAACCTAAGATACTAACTTATGATACTATGCATGCACACATTACAGAGGTATTGCCGATCATATACTAGTACCATGCATATATACTCCCTCCTTTCCGGTTTATAGGCTTATCTCAAAATTTTAGTTTTTCCATTTTATAAGGCTCAATTTGGTTGTTCCATCACATGTCCAGATTTCAAGGTGCATTAAATCATTGCATGCAAGTATTAAGAGAAAGTTGACTGATGCATGTACTTTTATGCATGCATGTATTGCAATTAATACATTGGAAAACATAATTTTTGAGGAAAACAAAAGCATTAATTGGGTATTTTTGCAAACTACAAAAAGTATTCCACCACTCACCATCTACCTTGGTTGGTGAGATTTTTGAATTGATCCCTATAAGTATGGTCGTAATGGGGATTATCATATACTAGTATCATGCATATGATAGTGTATGATACTAGCTACTTCCGTAATGCATAGTATCATAAGTTAGTATCTTAGGTTGCCTTATCAATTGTCATGCATCACACAAAGTAGTAGTACAACATTTAATATGACACAAGTATCATGATATGATACCACATCCTATCTTTCCTAATTAGTTGTGTGCCACATCATCCAGAAAGTCTAGTTGGCATGCATGATACTGCTTATGATACTACCATTACAACCAGCCTAAACCGGAAACGAGGGAGTATGAGACTAGCCCCAATGGAGAATAACGTACACATATCCCTAGACTATGTTACTACCTTCATAGTGGGTAGTAACATGAGTGTAGTGTCATGCAAAGCTTCATTTATTAGGTTATAGACTCATATTGCATTGGGACATGTGATGCTAATTACAGTAACTAGCTAAGTTACTGAAACTATCTCTCTCCTCATTAACTTATTGGCACATAAGCAAGTTTGCTGAGTTGGAGTCGATGTTACTGTTGAAGTTACTCCCACTGTGGCTAGTCTGATACTAGCTAGTCGTCTATGATACACTAGCTACCTCACTAAGAGCATGGTTAATAATACAACCAAGGGTCGGCTATAAGAAGTTGCCATGTCATATACAGCCAACCTCTTAGCGGGCATGTAAATAGTTGGCCCACCTTACATCCTCACAAAGTGTCTTGGGCCTCGTGTTGCAGCTGGCTCTACTAACCAAGAGCCCGCTTCTCTTCTCTTTCCTCCAACTAATAAGCACATATATATTATTCTATTCCTTATAGCCTGCTTAGACTACCCACAACGGGAGTAACATAGGTAGTAACATGACACGTATCTAGATAAAATAGATGATGTGGCAAGTAATAAATGAAGAAAGAGAGGAAAGCGGTAACATAGCTAGTTACTAGTAGTATGAGTAACATCACACATCTCAAGGCAAGATGAGTCTATAGCCTAATAAATGAAGTGTTGCATGTTACTACACATATGTTACCCCCCACTATAGAGGTAGTAACATAGACTAGTAACATTCTATGTTACTACCCATTGTGGCTAGTCTTATGTCACTCTATTGTGTACTTGCTCTAATGCATAGTATCATAGAGTAGCTAGTATCATATGTAGTACTTTATTTGTATTGTCATGCATGATACATAGTAGCATAGCATTTATTATGACACGGTTTCATGATATGATACTTAACCCTCTCTTTCTTCATTTAATTAATTGTACAACAGCTCATCAAAATTGCCTAGTTGGCATGCATGATACTAGCTTTGTGAGTTTGTGCAAAGAAGGACTATAGATCATTTGTGCGTCGCTTTGTGAGTTTTCATTCGTTTGTTCGAGAAGCGGGGAGAAGTTTCAAACATTTTAGCCATGAGGTGCAGCCACTAGCATAGGCCTAGTTGGTATTTTAATTATAGGAAATTCAAATGGAGTTCGGACATCATCAAAATAGATGTGTGCCCGTGGCGTGCTCTCACGACCCCGTGGAAAAAAATTGGTAAAGTTTGGCACAAGTTTTGATGACCGCTCTTTCCAAACCGGAGCATCTCACATGAAGGATCATGGTTTTCCAAAAGGAGACGTGTCAATTCAAACTGCTTTGGCCGGCGACTTCATCATTTGGTCTCATAAAAATTTCCACGGTACACAATCACCATTATACCACGGGTTTGATTTTCTGGCGCATTTCAGGTATCGTTAGCTATATTTCAGACATATTTTGAGATTAACGTGCATTTTGTGCACAAAAATAAAATTACAACCGGAATTGCATGTGTTGTCGAAAGGGATGAGGATCGCCGTTTGATCTGGGAGCATCCAACGGTGCAGACGTACGATCCGTGGGGTTCAGGTTCTAGCGACTCAGAAAGCACGACTCAGATCGTGGGCGGGGTGGCGGGGTTTGGTCGGCACACGGCTTTCACCAACGAACCATGTGCTATTCGCAGACCAGATTTCATATTTTTGTTCACACATAATGTAGTGAGATCAATTGAGTGTGCTACCTCTATGATATAATAATAATAACAAAAAATAGTTCAATTCATTGCCTGAGCTGACAGCATATCAAAGTCAACATATTAACGGTTCTTACATCAACAGAAAATCGGGCATAACTCACAAATTCAGTACATGCGACAGTTCTAAATTGAACGAATTAAGTTGCAGGGTAGGCATAAAGACTAGTCTTACGACTTAATTCCCATGTACATGGGGGAACTGGGATCATTAAGTTGACCCCGAATGAACTTGGGGTTTTTGATAATTTTACGCTGCTTTGTTACACGGGTGCGTGATCCCTTGGCTGGCAACTCATCAAATTCACCGTACTCGTCCTCATCGGCAACATCGTCGACACCTAGTACCCTTCTCTTCCCATGCATCGCTAAATGGTCGTTCTTATGCAAGGGGTCTTCCACAAAGAAAATCTGGGTAGAATCGCTGGCAAGAATGAGTGGGTCCGCGTGATATGCCATCGTTGTCCTGTTAACACAGGTCTTCCTGTACTCATCAATCCTTACGTGACCAAGAGGGATCCATGCGCACCTGAATAATGCCACCTTAAATTTCACATAGTCGAGCTCCCAAATCTCTGCGATGGTTCCATTGTATACACTTTTATCAGCTTCATTTACAGTCATGCATTCTATTCGAACAGAGCTGTTCTGATACGAGGTCTTCTGATCACATTCCTCAGTGTAGAATGTGTATCCATTTATGTCATATGCTTGATACGTCAACACCATAGGTGATGGCTTTTGTGCCAACCACGTAGCAATGTCATCAATGGATCCTTGTGCCAAACGATTCTTCAGCCATTCGGCGTAGTTCTTAGTGTGGGCCTTCATCTCCACATCTAATGAAGGCACCATTGGTAAGAAGCTTTGGCGTATCTCCGCCAAGTGTTCTTCGGCATAAGCGATGAGAACTAGGCTGTTAAGCAGTACATTCAAATGGGCTTTCTCTGCCAATTATCTGGGTGCAGCCATTTGTGTGCCAGCAAGGATCAGCTTACCTTTCAGCCTTCCCTCATGGCGAGAGAGGGGCAAACCTATAAGTCTTTGTTTCATGTATTCGATGAAAAACTCAACCGCCTCCTCCGTGGTATAACCTTGTAGGATGATTGCCTCTGGATGTTTTTGGTTCCGACAAAAGCGCTTCAGTATTCCCATGAACTGCTCGAAGGGATACATGTTGCGAAGAAACACAAGACCACAATACTTTATCTCGTCGACAAGGTGCACAGTGAGATGGACCATGACATCAAAGAATGATGGTGGGAAAAACATCTCTAGGTTGGACAATATTCTTTCAATATCATCTTGCATATGATCCAACTCTTCAGGATTTACAACTTTCTGCCATAGTTGGTTGAAGAAATCACAGAGGTCAATGAGTGTGTTTCTTATATCTTTGTCCATCAGATTCCTGATGGCCAGCGGGAGGATTTGTGTCAACATTACGTGGCAATCATGTGACTTCATGTGTCCCAACTTCATTTTACCTAAGCTCACATCCACGAGACTTCTGATGTTTGCGCAGTAGGAAGAGGGTGTCTTAACTTACAACAAATAGGTGAAGAACTGTGTTGCTTCTTTTGTACTGAAATTGTAACTCTGGCGAGCTTTGATGAATTTGTCAACATCTTCTGCTTCACTCTTGCGTTTTGATTGATCAGCAAGCATATCGAGCCGTGAATCATCACCATCATTTCTTTTACCTTTAATCTTGAGCAGAGTACCAAGGATGCTTTCACATACGTTCTTCTCTATGTGCATGACATCGATGCAGTGACGTACACATAGAATCTCCTAGTGAGGTAATTTCCAGAACAGCGATTTCTTCTTAAACACTTGAACCTTGGGTGTTTGTTTCATCGTCAAAGGGTGGTTCTTGCCAAGCACAACATTAATTATTTTAGCCATGTTGTGGACCACCTCCCCGTCATAGGGTCTTGGGACCGCACCTGCCTCTACCGTGCCAGCAAATTCAGCTTTCATCTTTCGGTATGGGTGATTTTTCCGCAAGAACCTATGATGATGCAAATACACTATTTTGCGCGAGTTGGGAAGTCTTCTGCTAGCTGTCCTATCCATGCTTGTGACACACCCTACACCTCCCTTTGTTTTCTGCCCCGATGTGTTGCCCAATGCCGGCATATATTGAATGGTGTGCACCAGCATCGCATGTAGATCGAAAATCTCCTTTCTGTAAGCATCATAACATTTTACAGCAGGCACATCTATCCACACTGTCAGCAGTTCTTCTACCAGTAGCTGAAAGTAAATGTCAATGTCATTTCCAGGTTGCTTCAGGCCTTGGATAATCATTGACATCATAATGTATTTTTTCTTCATACACAACCAAGGAGCTAGGTTATATATGCACAGAAGCACCGACCATGTGCTGTGATTGGTGCTCATATCGCCAAAAGGATTCATCCCATCAGTACAATCCCCGAGCGTTATACTTCTAGGATCCTTGGAAACAATTTCAAACTTTTTGTCGATTAATTCCCACTGAGCCCCATCTTTCAGGTCCCTCATAAACCTATTCGCAATTCGCTCATCATGATGCCACCGCAACCTATTTGCCTCTCTAGGGTTTGCAAACAAATGACTCAACCTTGGAATTAAAGGCAAGTACCAAACAACCTTGAATGGGATTCCCTGTCTTGATCTCGTCGTCCAATTTATACTTGTCCTTTGCTCTCCTGCACTTGTATCGTGGATGCTTGCATGTGGGACATGCACACGAATCTTTGTACTCACCACGGTACAATATACATGTTGGGGAACATAGTAATTTCAAAGAAAATTCTACGCACACGCAAGATCATGGTGATGCACATCAACGAGAGGGGAGAGTGTTGTCTACGTACCCTCGTAGACCGGAAGCGGAAGCGTTATAACAACACGGTTGATGTAGTCGTACGTCTTCATGGCCCGACCGATCAAGCACCGAAACTATGGCAACTCCGAGTTTTTGCACACGTTAAGCTCAATGATGATCCCCGGACTCCGATCCAGCAAAGTGTCAGGGATGAGTTCCGTAAGCACGACGGCGTGGTGACGATCTTGATGTTCTACCGTCGCAGGGCTTCGCCTAAGCACCGCTACAATATTATCGAGGATTATGGTGGAGGGGGGCACCGCACACGGCTAAGAGATCAATGATCAATTGTTGTGTCTCTTGGGTGCCTCCTGCCCCCGTATATAAAGGAGTGGAGGAGGGGGCTGGCCAAGGAGGGTGGCGCGCCCAAGGGGGGGGAGTCGAACTCCCACCGGGAGTAGGACTCCCGTTTTTCCTATTAGGAGTAGGAGAGGGAAGGAAGAGGAAGGAGGGAGGAAGGAAAGGGGGGGCCCATCCCAATTCGTATTGGGCTTGGGGGGGCGCCCCCTCCCTTGCTCCTTTCCCCTCCTTTCCACTAAGGCCCAATAAGGCCCATATACCTCCCGGGGGGTTCCGATAACCTCCCGGTGATCCGGTATTGTCCTAATCTTACCCAGAACCTTTCCGGTGTCCAAATATAGTCGTCCAATAAATCGATCTTTATGTCTCGACCATTTCGAGACTCCTCGTCAAGTCCGTGATCACATCCGGGACTCCGAACAACCTTCGGTACATCAAAATATATAAACTCATAATGAAACTGTCATCGTAACGTTAAGCGTGCGGACCCTACGGGTTCGAGAACAATGTAGACATGACCGAGACACGTCTCCGGTCAATAACCAATAGCGGAACCTGGATGCTCATATTGGCTCCTACATATTCTCCGAAGATCTTTATAGGTCAGACCGCATAACAACATACGTTGTTCCCTTTGTCATCGGTATGTTACTTGCCCGAGATTCGATCGTCGGTATCTCAATACCTAGTTCAATCTCGTTACCGGCAAGTCTCTTTACTCGTTCCGTAATACATCATCTTGCAACTAACTTATTAGTTGCATTGCTTGCAAGGCTTAAGTGATGTGTATTACTGAGAGGGCCCAGAGATACCTCTCCGACAATCGGAGTGACAAATCCTAATCTCGAAATACGCCAACCCAACATGTACCTTTGGAGACACCTGTAGAGCACCTTTATAATCACCCAGTTACGTTGTGACGTTTGGTAGCACACAAAGTGTTCCTCTGGTAAACGGGAGTTGCATAATCTCATAGTCACAGGAACATGTATAAGTCATGAAGAAAGCAATAGCAACATACTAAACGATCGGGTGCTAAGCTAATGGAATGGGTCATGTCAATCACATCATTCTCCTAATGATGTGATCCCGTTAATCAAATGACAACTCATGTCTATGGTTAGGAAACATAACCATCTTCGATTAACGAGCTAGTCAAGTAGAGGCATACTAGTGACACTTTGTTTGTCTATGTATTCACACAAGTATTACGTTTCCAGTTAATACAATTCTAGCATGAATAATAAACATTTATCATGATATAAGGAAATAAATAATAACTTTATTATTGCCTCTAGGGCATATTTCCTTCAGTCTCCCACTTGCACTAGAGTCAATAATCTAGATTACACAGTAATGATTCTAACACCCATGGAGCCTTGGTGCTGATCATGTTTTGCTCGTGGAAGAGGCTTAGTCAATGGGTCTGCTACATTCAAATCCGTATGTATCTTGCAAATCTCTATGTCTCCCACCTGGACTAGATCCCGAATGGAATTGAAGCGTCTCTTGATGTGCTTGGTTCTCTTGTGAAATCTGGATTCCTTTGCCAAGGCAATTGCACCAGTATTGTCACAAAAGATTTTCATTGGACCCGATGCACTAGGTATGACACCTAGATCGGATATGAACTCCTTCATCCAGACTCCTTCGTTTGCTGCTTCCAAAGTAGCTATGTACTCTGCTTCACATGTAGATCCCGCCACGACACTTTGTTTAGAACTGCACCAACTGACAGCTCCACCATTTAATATAAATACGTATCCGGTTTGCGGTTTAGAATCGTCTGGATCAGTGTCAAAGCTTGCATCAACGTAACCATTTACGATGAGCTCTTTGTCACCTCCATATACGAGAAACATATCCTTAGTCCTTTTCAGGTATTTCAGGATGTTCTTGACTGCTGTCCAGTGATCCACTCCTGGATTACTTTGGTACCTCCCTGCTAGACTTATAGCAAGGCACACATCAGGTCTGGTACACAGCATTGCATACATGATAGAGCCTATGGCTGAAGCATAGGGAACATCTTTCATTTTCTCTCTATCTTCTGCAGTGGTCGGGCATTGAGTCTTACTCAACTTCACACCTTGTAACACAGGCAAGAATCCTTTCTTTGCTTGATCCATTTTGAACTTCTTCAAAACTTTGTCACGATATGTGCTTTGTGAAAGTCCAATTAAGCGTCTTGATCTATCTCTATAGATCTTAATGCCCAATATGTAAGCAGCTTCACCGAGGTCTTTCATTGAAAAACTCTTATTCAAGTATCCCTTTATGCTATCCAGAAATTCTATATCATTTCCGATTAGCAATATGTCATCCACACATAATATCAGAAATGCTACAGAGCTCCCACTCACTTTCTTGTAAATACAGGCTTCTCCAAAAGTCTGTACAAAACCAAATGCTTTGATCACACTATCAAAGCGTTTATTCCAACTCCGAGATGCTTGCACCAGTCCATAAATGGATCGCTGGAGCTTGCACACTTTGTTAGCTCCTTTTGGATCGACAAAACCTTCCGGCTGCATCATATACAACTCTTCTTCCAGAAATCCATTCAAGAATGCAGTTTTGACATCCATCTGCCAAATTTCCTAATCATAAAATGCGGCAATTACTAACATGATCCGGACAGACTTAAGCATCGCTACGGGTGAGGTCTCATCGTAGTCAATTCCTTGAACTTGTCGAAAACCTTTTGCGACAAGTCGAGATTTGTAGACAATAACATTACCGTCAGCATCAGTCTTCTTCTTGAAGATCCATTTATTTTCAATTGCTTGCCGATCATTGGGCAAGTCAACCAAAGTCCACACTTTGTTCTCATACATGGATCCCATCTCAGATTTCATGGCTTCAAGCCATTTTGCAGAATCTGGGCTCACCATTGCTTCTTCATAGTTCGTAGGTTCATCATGATCTAGTAGCATGACTTCCAGAACAGGATTACCGTACCACTCTAGTGCGGATCTTACTCTGGTTGATCTACGAGGTTCAGTAGTAACTTGTTCTGAAGTTTCATGATCATCATCATTAGCTTCCTCACTAATTGGTGTAGGTGTCACAGAAACCGGTTTCTGTGATGTACTACTTTCCAATAAGGGAGCAGGTACAGTTACCTCATCAAGTTCTACTTTCCTCCCACTCACTTCTTTTGAGAGAAACTCCTTCTTTAGAAAGGATCCATTCTTAGCAACAAATGTCTTGCCTTCGGATCTGTGATAGAAGGTGTACCCAACATTCTCCTTCGGGTATCCTATGAAGACACATTTCTCCAATTTGGGTTTGAGCTTATCAGGTTGAAACTTTTTCACATAAGCATCGCAGCCCCAAAATTTTAGAAACGACAACTTTGGTTTCTTGCCAAACCATAGTTCATAAGGCGTCGTCTCAACGGATTTTGATGGTGCCCTACTTAACGTGAATGCGGCCGTCCCTAAAGCATAACCCCAAAATGATAGCGGTAAATCTGTAAGAGACATCATAGATCGCACCATATCAAGTAAAGTACGATTACGACGTTCGGACACACCATTACGCTGTGGTGTTCCAGGTGGCGTGAGTTGCGAAACTATTCCGCATTGTTTCAAATGTAAACCAAACTCGTAACTCAAATATTCTCCTTCACGATTAGATCGTAGAAACTTTATTTTCTTGTTACGATGATTTTCAACTTCACTCTGAAATTCTTTGAACTTTTCAAATGTTTCAGACTTATGTTTCATTAAGTAGATATACCCATATCTGCTTAAATCATCTGTGAAGGTGAGAAAATAACGATATCCGCCACGAGCTTCAACATTCATTGGACCACATACATCTGTATGTATGATTTCCAACAAATCTGTTGCTCTCTCCATAGTACCGGAGAACGGTGTTTTAGTCATCTTGCCCATGAGGCACGGTTCGCAAGTACCAAGTGATTCATAATCAAGTAGTTCCAAAAGTCCATCAGTATGGAGTTTCTTCATGCGCTTTACACCGATATGACCTAAACGGCAGTGCCACAAATAAGTTGCACTATCATTATCAACTCTGCATCTTTTGGCTTCAACATTATGAATATGTGTATCACTACTATCGAGATTCATAAAAAATAGACCACTCTTCAAGGGTGCATGCCCATAAAAGATATTACTCATATAAGTAGAACAACCATTATTCTCTGATTTAAATGAATAACCGTCTCGCATCAAACAAGATCCAGATATAATGTTCATGCTCAACGCTGGCACCAAATAACAATTATTTAGGTCTAATACTAATACCGATGGTAGATGTAGAGGTAGCGTGCCGACCGCGATCACATCGACTTTGGAACCATTTCCCACGCACATCGTCACCTCGTCCTTCGCTAGTGTTCGCTTAATCCGTAGTCCCTCTTTCGAGTTGCAAATATTAGCAACAGAACCAGTATCAAATACCTAGGTGCTACTGCGAGCTCTAGTAAGGTACACATCAATAACATGTATATCACATATACCTTTGTTCACCTTGACATCCTTCTTATCTGCCAAATACTTGGGGCAGTTCCGCTTCCAGTGACCAGTCTGCTTGTAGTAGAAGCACTCAGTTTCAAGCTTAGGTCCGGACTTGGGTTTCTTCTCCTGAGCAACAATTTGCTTGGTGTTCTTCTTGAAGTTCCCCTTCTTCTTCCCCTTGCCTTTTTTCTTGAAACTAGTGGTCTTGTTGACCATCAACACTTGATGCTCCTTCTTGATTTCTACCTCCGCAGCTTTTAGCATTGCGAAGAGCTCGGGAATTGTCTTATCCATCCCTTGCATATTATAGTTCATCAAGAAGCTCTTGTAGCTAGGTGGAAGTGATTGGAGAATTCTATCAATGACGCAATCATCCGGAAGATTAACTCCCAGTTGAATCAAGTGATTATTATACCTAGACATTCTGAGTATATGCTCACTGACAGAACTGTTCTCCTCCATCTTGCAGCTATAGAACTTATTGGAGACTTCATATCTCTCAATCCAGGCATTTGCTTGAAATATTAGCTCCAACTCCTGGAACATCTCATATGCTCCATGACGTTCAAAACGTCGTTGAAGACCCGGTTCTAAGCCGTAAAGCATGGCACATTGAACTATCGAGTAGTCATCAGCTTTGCTCTGCCAGACATTCTTAACGTCATCTGTTGCATCAGCAGCAGGCCTGGCACCCAGCAGTGCTTCCAGGACGTAATTCTTCTGTGCAGCAATGAGGATAATCCTCAAGTTACGGACCCAGTCCATATAATTGCTACCATCATCTTTCAACTTTTCTTTCTCAAGGAACGCATTAAAATTCAACGGAACAACAGCACGGGCCATCTATCTACAATCAAACATAAACAAGCAAGATACTATCAGGTACTAAGTTCATGATAAATTTAAGTTCAATTAATCATATTACTTAAGAACTCCCACTTAGAAAGACATCCCTCTAATCTTCTAAGTGATCATGTGATCCAAATCAACTAAACCATAACCGATCATCATGTGAAATGGAGTAGTTTTCAATGGTGAACATCACTATGTTGATCATATCTTGTAACACCCCGGATGTAACTTTCCCAATTTGTACTCCAACTCTTGCCATTTCCGGCGTTAAGTTATATTTATTTCCTCGGGTTCGGGTCTTTGTCTCCATGTGTTGTTATCGTTGTCATGCATCTCATATCATGTCATCATGTGCATTGCATTTTCATACGTGTTCATCTCATGCGTTCGAGCATTTGCCCCGTTGTCCATTTTGCATTCCGACGCTTCGTTCTCCTCCGGTGGTCATTTCTAGCTTTCTTTCGTGTGTGTGGATTAAACATTTCCGGATTGGACCGAGACTTGCCAAGCGGCCTTGGTTTACTACCAGTATATCACCTGTCAAGTTACGTATCATTTGGACTTCGTTTGATACTCCAACGGTTAACCGAGGGACCGAAAAGGCCTCATGTGTGTTGCAGCCCAACACCCCTCCAATTTGGCCCAAAACCCACCTAACTTTGCTCCATCATCTAGAGCGTTCGATCACGATCGCGTGGCCGAAAACCGCACCTCATTTGGACTCTCCTAGCTCGCTCTAGGCCTATAAATAGACCCTCTCCGAAATCTCCTTCCCCTTCCGCCCGAAAAACCCTAGATCCACCTCATCGCGCGCCGCCGGATAAAACTGCACCGACGGACATTGTCCGGATCATCCCCGCCGCCACTTGTCGCCGCGCCATTCGCCCGCGCCCTCAGCCCCACTTCGCAGCCGCCACCAGCCCGCGGGGCCCGGGACGGGCCCTCCCGGCCCACGCGCGCCCCGCGCCTCCCCCTGGCAGCGCCGCCCGCACCCCTCGCCGGCGCCCTTCGTCCCGACGCCGGTCGGCCGCTCCGCCCCGCCGCCTCGACGCCGGCGCGTCGCCGCGCCTCGTCCGCCGCGCCCGCCACCTCGGCGTCCGTGCCCGCCAGCGCCGCCTCTTTGCCACCTCCTCACCGTCTCCTCGCCGCCCCGGCCGCCGTCCTCTTCTTCTCCAGCGTGAACAGTAATTCCGGCGAACATCGTAATCCGTGCCCGGATCCCAGATCTGTGAACAGTGAAACCCTAGGTCATTTTTTTTCTCTAAGTCCCGAAATTTTCAGTTCAAGTGCTCATGTTCACGGCTCCGTAACTTTGCATCTGTAGCTCCGATTCATGCATATAGCAAATCAAAATGTTCATCTCAGAGAGTACATCATTTCATTCCATTGCATCATTTTCATTTGTGTTCATCTTGATGCCCGAAATGCTGTTAGAAGAGGGCTACTTGAGTTAATTGTCAGATCTGCTACTCCGTTTAGCAATTTTGTCATTTTTGCCATGATTAATGTGTGCATGATATGCCCTGATGCTCTACATGTGTTTTTCTTAGGGTTTTGTCATCTCTCCAGAGGTGCAACCCATGTATTTTTGCAAAGGGGTGCACTTGCTAATTCTGTTTTCAGGAACTTGGTAATTTCACTAAGTCCTGGAGTAGTTTATCTCATGATGCCATATGTGCATGTTGTTTCCTAGTGATCCATGCCTCTTTTGAGGATGATCAGTAAGGATGTTTTGTTAATATTGTAGTGCTCTATCCATTCATGTCTTTGTTTGCAATTATGGAGCAACCTAGCTTGAGTCAATCGAGCTCTACTTTTGCTACTTTGTGAATCTGGGCAGATTGTCAACTTGTTTGCAATTTTGCCGGTGATGTTGTAGTTGATCCGTGCATGCTATGCTATTTTTCTTGCCATGTCTAGCTTGTATTTTGTGCCTTCTTGATGGATGTATGCTTGTCTTGCCATGACTTGCACCGTAGTGAGTGCATCGAGCTCGTAAACATGCCTACTTGAGTTATATTTCAGCATGTGTCAGTTTTTCACTAAGTCTGAAAACTGATTATGTTTTTGCTATGTTCACATGCTTGCAATTGTATTTTCTGATCCCTTTTGGCTCAAGGTCACTAAGGGATTTTTGTTAAGATCTTTGAGTAGCTCCATGCCATGTTTTACTTTGCCATGTTCATGTCCTGTAGCATGTAGTTTTGTTGCTCCGAAGAGGGCTACCTGATCTGAAATTCCAGACAAGTGTTAATTTCACTAAGTCTGAGATCTGTTTGCCATATGCATTTTTGCCATGCTTGTTTGAACGTGTTAATGGATGAATTGGCCGTAGCTCGGTGCTAGACTTTTGTTAAGCATCTTGTGTGTATCCCTGCCATGTATTTTGTTGTCATGTTTGGGTGTTGTAGCATGTTCATCTCATTGCTTTTAGATGCCTACTTGCTGTAAATCGCAGTCCGGTGTCATTTTTGAATCGCTTGCCATTTCCAAACCGTAACTCCGATTCCGGCGTTATTTATATCGTTTTCAAGCGATTTCATCTCATCTTTCCAGTGGCACACTTGGATTCCCAAGTTGAGTCTAGGTTCATGCATTTCCTGTCATATCTTGCATTTTGCATCCCGCATCGCATCCCGCATAGCATATCATCTTTGCATCGTGTTGTTTGAGTTTGCACGTGGTTGATTGTATCCTTGTTGCTTGTTTGTCTTGTTTGGGTAGATCCGGGAGACGAGTTCACTAACGAGGAGCCCGTTGAGTTTGCTTTCGAGGATCCAGTCAACTCTGACAACTGTGCAGGCAAGATGATCATACCCTCGAAATCACTACTATCTTTGCTATGCTAGTTTGCTCGCTCTTTTGCTATGCCATTGCTACGATGCCTACCACTTGTTTTCAAGCCTCCCAAATTGCCATGTCAAACCCCTAACCCACCATGTCCTAGAAAACTGTTGATTGGCTATGTTACCGCTTTGCTCAGCCCCTCTTATAGCGTTGCTAGTTGCAGGTGAAGATTGGAGGCCGTTTCTTGTTGGAACATTTATTTTACTTATTGGGATATCATTATATTATCTTGTTATCTTAATGCATCTATATAATTGGTAAAGGGTGGAAGGCTCAGCCTCTTGCCTAGTGTTTTGTTCCACTCTTGCCGCCCTAGTTTCCGTCATATCGGTGTTATGTTCCCGGATCTTGCGTTCCTTACGCGGTTGGGTTATAATGGGAACCCCTTGATATTTCGCCTTGAATAAAGCTTTTCCAGCAATGCCCAACATTGGTCGTACCATTTGACACCTAGCCTCTTTTTCCCTTGGGTTTCCGGAGCCCGAGGGTCATCTTATTTTAACCCCCCCCCCCCCGGGCCAGTGCTCCTCTGAGTGTTGGTCCAAATAGAGCCACTTGCAGCACCACCTCGGGGCAACTTGAGGGTTGGTTTTAGTTGTACGTAGTGTTCATCTGAGTGTGCCTTGAGAAAGAGATATGTGCAGCTCGTATCGGGATTTGTCGGCACATTCGGGCGGTGTTGCTGGATTTGTTTTAACCTATCGAAGTGTCTTGAGTAACCGAGATACCAAGTCTGATCGGAACGTCTTGGGAGGAGGTCTATTCCTTCGTTGACCGTGAGAGCTTGTCATGGGCTAAGTTGGGACTCCCCTGCAGGGATTTGAACTTTCGAAAGCCGTGCCCGCGGTTATGGGCAGATGGGAATTTGTTAATGTCCAGTTGTAGATAACTTGAACCTTAACTTAATTAAAATGAATCAACCGAGTGCGTTACCATGATGGCCTCTTCTCGGCGGATTCCGGGAAGCGGACACGGTGTTGGAGTAATGTTTGCGCAGGTTGCTCTCTAGTTTCTTGCACGCGCTTTGCCTCCTCTTCTCGCTCTCTTTTGCGAATAAGTTATCCACCATACTTGCTAGTCGCTTGCTGCAGCTCTAATCATATTTACCTTGCCATACCTATAAGCTTAAATAGTTTTGATCGCGAGGGTGCGAGATTGCTGAGTCCTTGTGGCTCACAGATTACTATTACACCAGATGCAGGGCCTGATGATTCCGCTCCAGGAGACGCGTATGAGCTCAAGTGGGAGTTCGACGAGGACTCACAACGTTACTATGTTTCCTTTCCTGATGATCAGTAGTGGTGCCTAGTTGGGGGTGAACGGGACCGTTGTCACATGTTGGGTTCTCTTTTATTTTGGCGCCGTAGTCGGGCCATGAGTGTTTGGATGATGTAATGTTATTTATGTATTTGATTGACATGGCGAGTGTAAGGCAACTATGTTATCTCCCCTTTCATTAGTATTTTACATGGGATGTTGTGAAGATTGCCTAACTTGCGACATATGCCTTCAATGCGATTATGTCTCTAAGTCGTGCCTCGACACGTGGGAGCTATAGTCGCATCGAGTGTGTTACGTATCTACTATATGATTCACGCTCGACCTTTCGGTCTTAGTGTTCCGAGGCCATATCTGCATATGCTAGGCTCGTCAAGTTTAACATGAGTATTCTGCGTGTGCAAAACTGGCTTGCACCCATTGTAGATGGACGTAGAGCTTATCACGCCCGATCATCACGTGGTGTCTGGGCACGACGAACTTTGGCAACGGTGCATACTCAGGGAGAACACTTTTATCTTGAAATTTAGTGAGAGATCATCTTATAATTTTACCGTCAATCAAAGCAAGATAAGATGCATAAAAGAGAAACATCACATGCAATCAATATAAGTGATATGATATGGCCATCATCATCTTGTGCTTGTGATCTCCATCTCCGAAGCATCGTCATGATCACCATCATCACTGGCGCGACACCTTGATCTCCATCGTAGCATCGTTACCGTCTCGCCAATCTTATGCTTCTACGACTATCGCTACCTCTTAGTGATAAAGTAAAGCATTACAGGGCGATTGCATTGCATACAATAAAGCGACAACCATATGGCTCCTGCCAGTTGCCGATAACTTGGTTACAAAACATGATCATCTCATACAATAAAATTTAGCATCATGCCTTGACCATATCACATCACAACATGCCCTGCAAAAACAAGTTAGACGTCCTCTACTTTGTTTGTTGCAAGTTTTACGTGGCTGCTATGGGCTTAGCAAGAACCAATCTTACCTACGCATCAAAAACCACAATGATAGTTTGTCAAGTTGGTGCTGTTTTAACCTTCACAAGGACCTGGTGTAGCCACACTCGGTTCAACTAAAGTTGGAGAAACTGACACCCGCCAGCCACCTGTGTGCAAAGCACGTCGGTAGAACCAGTCTCGCATAAGCGTACGCGTAATGTCAGTCCGGGCCGCTTCATCCAACAATACCGACGAACCAAAGTATGACATGCTGGTAAGCAGTATGACTTATATCGCCCACAACTCACTTGTGTTCTACTCGTGCATATAACATCAACACATAAAACCTAGGCTCGGATGCCACTGTTGGGGAACGTAGTAATTTCAAAAAAAATCTACGCACATGCAAGATCATGGTGATGCACAGCAATGAGAGGGGAGAGTGTTGTCTACGTACCCTCGTAGACCGGAAGCAGAAGCGGTATAACAACGCGGTTGATGTAGTCATACGTCTTCACGGCCCGACCGATCAAGCACCGAAACTACGGCAACTCCGAGTTTTTGCACATGTTCAGCTCGATGACGATCCCCGGACTCTGATCCAGCAAAGTGTCGGGGATGAGTTTCGTCAGCACGACGGCGTGGTGATGATATTCATGTTCTGTCGTCGCAGGGCTTTGCCTAAGCACCACTACAATATTATCGAGGATTATGATGGAGGGGGGCACCGCACACGGCTAAGAGATCAATGATCAATTGTTGTGTCTCTGGGGTGCCCCCTGCCCCCGTATATAAAGGAGTGGAGGAGGGGCCGGCCAAGGAGGGTGGCGCGCCCAAGGGGGGGAGTCCATCTCCCACCGGGAGTAGGACTTCCCTTTTTCCTATTAGGAGTAGGAGAGGGAAGGAAGAGGAAGGAGGGAGGAAGGAAAGGGGGGCCGACCCCCCTCCCAATTCGGATTGGGCTTGGGGGGCGCGCCCCCTCCCTTGCTCCTTTCCCCTCGTTTTGACTAAGGCCCAATAAGGCCCATATACCTCCCGAGGGGTTCCGATAACCTCCCGGTGATCCGGTATTGTCCCAATCTTACCCGGAACCTTTCTGGTGTCCAAATATAGTCGTCCAATATATTGATCTTTATGTCTCGACCATTTCAAGACTCCTCGTCAAGTCCGTGATCACATCCGGGACTCCGAACAACCTTCGGTACATCAAAATATATAAACTCATAATGAAACTGTCATCGTAACGTTAAGCATGCGGACCCTATGGGTTTGAGAACAATGTAGACATGACCGAGACACGTCTCCATCAATAACCAATAGCAGAACCTGGATGCTCATATTGGCTCCTACATATTCTACGAAGATCTTTATCGGTCAGACCACATAACAACATACGTTGTTCCCTTTGTCATCGGTATGTTACTTGCCCGAGATTCGATCGTCGGTATCTTAATACCTAGTTCAATCTCGTTACCGGCAAGTATCTTTACTCGTTCCGTAATACATCATCTTGCAACTAACTTATTAGTTGCATTGCTTGCAAGGCTTAAGTGATGTGTATTACCGAGAGGGCCCAGAGATACCTCTCCGACAATCGGAGCGACAAATCCTAATCCCGAAATACGCCAACCCAACATGTACATTTGGACACACTTGTAGAGCACCTTTATAATCACCCAGTTACGTTGTGACATTTGGTAGCACACAAAGTGTTCCTCCGGTAAACGGGAGTTGCATAATCTCATAGTCATAGGAACATGTATAAGTCATGAAGAAAGCAATAGCAACATACTAAACGATCGGGTGCTAAGCTAATGGAATGGGTCATGTAAATCACATCATTCTCCTAATGATGTGATCCCATTAATCAAATGACAACTCATGTCTACAGTTAGGAAACATAACCATCTTCGATTAACGAGCTAGTCAAGTAGAGGCATACTAGTGACACTTTGTTTGTCTATGTATTCACACAAGTATTATGTTTCCGGTTAATATCATTCTAGCATGAATAATAAACATTTATCATGATATAAGGAAATAAATAATAACTTTATTATTGCCTGTAGGGCATATTTCCATTAATACATTCATTCACACAAGCGTGTATCTTCTATACTTCAAGTTCCAATGGGCAAACAATTTTCTTCGCTTCATTCGTGCTTCTGGGGAGCACATTATCTTCCAGAAGAATTTCTTTGAAAAGAGCTAACATCTCTGTGAAGCCCTTGTTTGATAGATCGTTTGCTGCTTTAAATCTGAGAAGTGCCAGGGTGGCACTCAACCTGGAATCTTTCTTTTTGCAACTTGGATACAATTCTTTCTTGGAGTCCGCATTAATGGTTCCCATATCCTTGTACCCAATCATATCCTTTTTAGGCCCTTGAAATCTGCAATCATAGCAGCAAAATCTGGCATATCAAGATCGTCATCATCTGCGTCGACGTCTTGGTTTTCTAGTGGTCATTTCGGCTTTCCGATGTTCCATTGGTAGCTTGACTCCTCTGCCCTGATGTTAGATTCAACATCCATGTGACACTGATTGGGGTTTGGCATCTCACTGCCCTGGGTATCTTCATCCATGACCTCCTCTTCACCAAGTCTGGTCCAACGTGTATATCCATCCATGAATCCCCTAGAGACTAAGTGCATCTGGACATCTGCAACTTCATGTGACTCTGTATTGGCACAATCAGTACATGGACACAGGATGTAATCCGCATCACCAATTCTCCTCTTTGTACTTTTAGGAAAATTCATGAACTCTATCACGCCACTGATAAAATATGCGGTTTTCTGATTCTTCATCCACCGAGATCGTCCCATCTGCAGCACACGAATGGTAATTAAAAACAAAAAAACAACATTAATACACGGATTAACTGCTACCCAAAGATGCGTGCATAAATCACAAGTTTTTATTTTAATAATTATTGAGGGTGCTCCATGTTGTTATGCAGACGTGCAATGACAAAAATTAATGGCCAGTCAATTTACACGCAGAGTACTAGTACAACACTACCCTTAGGAATTGAATACCTTAATTAAGCCACTCACGAAAAGAATACCTTCATTAATTAGCCGCGCGGCGACCTCCACCCAACAGACAGACAAGCGCGATGCGGCGGCACGCCGAGATAGCAGGGTCGAGGAGCAAAGCTTAGTGCGGCTGCCGCCTGAAGTTTGACCTCCACTATCCCGCCATCGACCGCGATGGATGTGCTCGAATCATACCACCGCCGATCTCGATGGTTGAGCTCCTCCTATCTCCCGCCGCAGACCAAGGATTGACCTCCTATAACGCCACCACCACCCATCGTCCGAGGATTGACCTCTTCTCCGGTAGCCGCTGCCTAGGCCGCCACCTCCATCTCTATACGCAGAGCGGCTGTTTTTTACCGATATCCGCAGAGCGGCTATTTACACGGTATCTCACCG
Source organism: Triticum aestivum (assembly GCF_018294505.1). Taxonomy (NCBI): domain Eukaryota; kingdom Viridiplantae; phylum Streptophyta; class Magnoliopsida; order Poales; family Poaceae; genus Triticum; species Triticum aestivum. The sequence continues at coordinate 415,574,348 of NC_057800.1, forward strand.
TAACTCAATTATATGGACAGGGTAGTACATCACATATGGTTATGTAATGGCAACCATGTCTAACCTACGTTGTCTTCTCACACGGTTTGGTGCGGAAATCGTGTGACATTGTAATACCTAACACACAAACGACATGTATAAACACTCTGCCGTATACAACATATAGTGCCATAAGTAGTTCCCGACCGTTAGCTTATCTCCACAGTTTCCCCATTTCCCCCAAATCCCTACATAGCCTCCAAATTCCCTAGAGTGGCGCTGACATTGGGGGAATGCAGACGAGTGGTGCTGATGGTTTCGGTGCGGCTGCTCCTGCTTGTATCGCCGCCAGGATGGCGGTTGCCGCCGAGCACTTGCCTAAGGTCATCAGAAGGCAGGTGTACTACGGATCCGAATTGTCCTGTTAGGTTCCAATCTATCCCAATCTATTTTAGCATGTCCCAAGTATAGCTCCTTGCTGAATCCGTCCTGAATGACCACCCCCCCGGATAGCGATCTGCCGCCGGATTCGGAGCATGACTCCAGACTCCCACAACATGAGTTCCACTCCGAGTTTTGTGCCACCGAGAAGTACCAAAAGCTGAGTTGTGTGCACGGGCACAGTCCCGCTCAATGTGTATGCACGGAGAGATTTGACATTGGCAGGCGGTTTCTCAGTTGCCCCTTAGAGGTTAGTGCTAATTAAGTTCATCATTTTATGTCAGTTAATGCCACCGCTTATACAAAATACTGTTTAACATTGGTAGTGATATGAGGCTAGTGCCTTTGTTAACTGGCTGGATGAAGAATGGCATGGCGGGGCTCGGAGTGTTATCGCCAAGCTCGCAGAAGATAATGTAAAGCCAAAGAAGAAACTGGCTGATCTGCAATGTACAATCAGTATGATGAAGCAAGAAAGAATCAATCGCAGGCAACAGATTAAAGAAAGAGACAAGAAGGAACTAGCATGTGTTGTTGTGGTTTTCCCATTAGCCATGTTCTATGCGCTGTTTACAATGATGATTAGGGTTTTTTTTTGACAGTATTGCTAAAGCACATCTAGATGTGCTCTAAGTAATGCACATCTAGGTCCTATGCCATTGATGTTACACGAAGATTCGTGCAGATATTTTTCTTTGTCTTTTTATTTTCCTTTCTAGTTTTATTATTACTGGCTTTATCAGTAAGAAGAGCTCAGTGTATTGCTTGGCAACTGTCGTACGTACTCTGTTCATACCGGTACCGGTGCATAATCCCAAAACTCGTTCCTTGTTTTTGTCCTGAAAAAGGAAAGCAGCCAAATAGCCAATAGGAGTCCTGCGCAACCCCGGGAATTTGGATCGACTAATTGCGGTTGATTATATCAGTGGTTAGATAATACGTCAACCCCTGCTTCAATTGGCAGTTCTTCTTCTCTGCATACCCCGCTTAAGTGTCCACCATCTTCATCGTCCCCGGCAGGCCGTGCTACACACTGGCACACACTCTACAGCCATGTCGAGTGACAACAAGGACGACAGTTCGGCCAGCAGTCTAGCGCCCGATGATAGGTCAACATCGGAATCATCCTGCTCGTCTTCCATGAGTCCGGCGTTGAGCCCAGACCTCGATTATATCCGGCTCATGGAAGGGACGCCGCCTCCGGAGTCGTCAGACGACAACCAGACGGACGAGGAGCCATCGGAGGATGAAGAAGAGGACAACGATGATGATGAGGAGGAATGGTCAAACAAGGAGGAGGGCGATGACGATAGCAATGATCATGACGACGGCGGCGGCGATGAAAAGCCAATGGTCAGCGGCAAGAAGCATCCTCGCCAAGACGATGTCGCGGGGCCGTCCAACAACAACAAGAAGAAGAAGGACTAAATTAAGCAGGCTATGTATATCCTGTTTATCCTGTCAATCTCATCGCAGATAGTTAGTAATATGTATTCGACAGAGATCTTCTACATTATCGCCCACAGGTTGGTTTGTTGAACTGTGTGCCCTGACAAGCACACAATTCACAAAAAAGACCGTAGGGACTGTCTATAATGATCACACACAATTCTGATTACCTATCTGTTTGCCGGGTATCACACACATCTTGTTATGCGAAATCGTCTGTGTTCACCTCAATCACCGCAAACGGTTCATCGGAGTGAACTGTATGCCGTATATCACACACATCTTGATCTGGCTGCCCGTTTCTGTTGTTCTGTCTCATCGCAAACAGTTCGTACAGATCAACCATATGCCCCTCATGGCACACGGAACTAAAAACTGAACTGTGTTTGATGTATCATCCATCGCAAACGTTTTGCACCATTTGACTGTTTTTTTACATCACCATTTGCGATTAATGCATCACACACAGTTTCGTCAAAGGGTCTCTGATCATAGTGTCGCATTAGCAGCATCATTCAATAGTGATACGTCCATTTTGCATCATGTTTTCCTACTGATATTTATGATGTTTTTATGCATAATAATGTTTTTTGGAGTAATTCTAATGCCTTTCCTCTCATAATATGCAAGGTACACACAAAGAGGGAGAACTCTGGCAGTTGGAAACATGGACTTGGAAAAGCTACATCAGGCTACCTATTCTGCACAACTTCAAACAAGCTAGAACTTTATAGAGAATTTTTATGGAATATATGAAGAATATTGGAGCAAATAAGTACCAGAGGGGGCCACCCTAGTGAGCACAAGACACCTGGGCGCGCTTGGGCCCCAGGTGCGCCCTGGTGGGTTGTGCTCACCCAGGCCCACCTTTGGTGCCCATGTTCTGGTATATAGGTCATTTTGACCTAGAAAAAAATAAGGGGAGGACTTTCAGGATGGAGCACCACCGTCTCGAGGCAGAACTTGGTCAGGAGCACTTTTGCCCTCCGGCATAGCGATTCCACCAGGGGAACTTCCCTCCCGGAGAGGGAAATCATTGTCGTCATCATCACCAACAACTCTCCCATCTTGGGGAGGGCAATCTCCATCAACATCTTCAGCAGCACCATCTCATCTCAAACCCTAGTTCATCTCTTGTGTTCAATCTTGTTACCAGAACTATAGATTGGTGCTTGTGGGTGACTAGCAGTGTTGATTACATCTTGTAGTTGACTACTATATGGTTTACTTGGTGGAAGATTATATGTTCAGATCCAATATGCTATTTAATACCCCTCTGATCTTGAGCATGATTATCATTTGTGAGTAGTTAGTTTTGTTCTTGAGGTCACGGGAGAAATCATGTTGCAAGTAATCATGTGAACTTGATGTGTGTTCGAAATTTTGATAGTATGTATGTTGTGATTCCCTTAGTGGTGTCATGTGAACGTCGACTACATGACACTTCACCATATTTGGGCTTAAGGGAATGCATTGTGGAGTAGTTATTAGATGATGGGTTGCGAGAGTGACAGAAGCTTAAACACTAGTTTATGCGCTATTCCGTAAGGGACCGATTGGATCCAAAAGTTTAATGCTATGGTTAGAATTTATTCTTTATTCTTTTCTCGTAGTTGCGGATGCTTGTGAGGGGGTTAATCATAAGTAGGAGTTTTTTCAAGTAAGAACAGCACCTAAGCAACGGTCCAACCACATATCAAATTATCAAAGTAGCGAACACGAATCGAATCAACATGATGAAAGTGACTAGATGAAATTCCCGTGTACCCTCAAGAACGCATTGCCTATTATAAGAGACCATTTTGGCATGTCCTTGGCCTCAAAAGGATTGGGTTACCTTGCTGCACTTTTTCTATTATTATCATTACTTGCTTATTACAAATTATCTTGCTATCAAACTACTCTGTTACTTACAATTTTAGCACGTGCTGAAAACCACTTGTCATTGCCTTCTGCTCCTCGTTGGGTTTGACACTCTTACTTATAGAAAAGTGCTTCAATTGATCCCCTATACTTGTGGGTCATCACGGAGCCGCCACCACCTCATGTTCTTCTTTGTGAGGGCTGATCTGGAGTAGGTTCAGGGCTCCGAAGAGGGAGATTTGACACTGTCGTCATCATCAACCTTCCTCCATCACCAATTTCATGATGGTCATCGCTGGGAGTGAGTAATTCCTTCGTAGGCTTGCGGGACGATGATGGGTTAGATGAGATTTATCATGTAATCGAGTTAGTTTTGTTAGGGCTTGATCCCTAGTATCCACTTTGTTCACAGATTGATGTTGCTATGACTTTGCTATGATTAATGCTTGTCACTAGGGCCCGAGTGCCTTGATTTCAGATCTGAACCTATTATGTTTTCATGAATATATGTGTGTTCTTGATCCTATGTTGCAAGTTATATGCACCTATTATGAGTTATGATCTGCATACGCCCAAGGTGACAATAATTGGGATTCTTTTCGGTGATTACTGTAGTTTGAGGAGTTCATGTATTCACTAACTGCTAATGCTTTGTCCCGGTTCTCTATTAAAAGGAGGCCTTAATATCCCTTAGTTTCCTTATGGACCCCGCTGCCATGGGAGGGTAGGACAAAAGATGTCATGCAAGTTCTTTTGCATAAGCATGTATGACTATATACGAAATACATGCCTACATTACATTGATGAATTGGAGCTAGTTCTGTGTCGCTCTAGGTTATAACTGCTACATGATGATATTATCCATCGCAATTATCCATCACCGATCCAATGCCTATGCTTTTCATATATTGATGTTTGCTAAGTTACTTTTGTTGTTGCTGCTGTTACAATTGCTACAAAACAGCTACTGTTTTTGCTATTGTTACTATTGCTATTTTTACTGTTACTACCATATTACTTTGCTACTGATCACCTTGCTGCAGATATTAAGTCTTTCAGGTGTGGTTGAATTGAAAACTCAACTGCTAATACTTGTGAATATTCTTTGTCTCCCCTTGCGTCAAATGAATAAATTTGGTTTAAATACTCTACCCTCAAAAACTGTTGTGATCCCCTATACTTATGGGTTATCAAGACCTTTTTCTAGCGCCGTTGCCAGGGAGCATAGCTCTATTTGCTGAGTCACTTGGGATTTATATCTGTTGATCACTGTGAGGAAACTTAAGGGTGATATAACCAAGATCGTTCCCTCTAAGTCGAGGGAGGTAAGGAACTGCCATCTAGCTCTGCACTTGATTCACCTTTTGTTTTGAGTAATCTTGTGACACAACCGCCTGCTATTAATTCTGATATGTCGCAAGTAATTGATGATGTTATTTATACTATTAATGATTCTATTGATGATGCTAGTACTTTGCTTGATAAGACTATGCCACTAGGTGAATTTCTTGATGAACAACTTGCTAGAGCTAGAGAAACTGAGAATGCTGAAACTGATGAAACTAAAAAATTTGAAACACCTATTAGAACTAGCTCTCCTAGATATGAATTGCCTGATATACCTGAGGGTTATGTTATGGACGGAGAGGTAGCTAGAGACTTTCTTGCTTGTAAGGATAGAGATGATCTTAAGAAATTACTAGTCAAGTTGAAAGAAAAATCTTTGAATGTTAGAATGAAACATGATCCTAAGTTTGCTACTTCACCTATCTTTATTACTGATAAGGATTATGAATTCTCTGTTGATCCTAAGTTAATTACTTTGGTTGAATCTGATCCTTTCCATGGTTATGAATCCGAAACTGCTGTGGCACATCTTACTAAACTAAATGATATAGCCACCCTATTTTCTCATGAGGAAAAAATTCGCTACTACTATATTCTTAAGTTGTTTCCTTTCTCATTAAAGGGTGATGCTAAGATATGGTTTAATTCTCCGGCTCCTGGTTGTGTGTGTGTAGTCCCCAGGACATGATATATTACTTCTCTAAAAAATGTTTTCTGGCTCACAAGAAACAAGCTTCTTTACAGGAAATATTTAACTTTGTGAAAATTAAAGAAGAGAATCTCCCTAAAGCTTGGGGGAGGCTTCTCCAGTTACTTAATGCTTTGCTTGATCATTCTCTCAAGAAAAATGAAATACTTTATATCTTTTATTATGGACTAACGATGCTTCTAGGGACTACCTAGATAGTTGTATGGTTGTGTCTTTAGGGAACGAAGTGTTAAACAAGCCGAAGAACTACTGAATAATATATTGAGGAATGATAATGATTGGACTCTTCCTGGACCATTGCCCAAGCCAACTTCGAAGAAGAGAGGTATTCTATTTGTTAGTCCTAAAGATATGCAAGAGGCAAAGAAATATATGAATGAAAAAGGTATTAAAGCTGAAGATGCCAAGAATTTACCACCTATTGAAGAAATACATGGTCTCGATACCCCGACACAGGTAGTGGAGGTAAATTCTCTCTATAGATTTGATGAAGGTGATATTCCTTATACTAAATCTATCAGCCAATGCTTAGATGACTTGGATAAATTTATTGTTGAACAAGAAAACTTTAAGGCATATTTTAGTAGAAAATTGAAACAAAATGCTTATATGATTGAATGTTTGAGTGACTTTATGTTTAGAACTATTAATGATGTTAGGTGTGTGAGTAAACATGCATCCATAATAAAAACTCAAGTAGAACAAGTCCTCTAGTCACAAAATGATTTGCTTAATGAGATGAATAATCATGCTGTTAGAGTTATGACTAGGGGTGGTAAAATGACTTAGGAACCCTTGTATCCTGCAGGCCATCCTAAAAGAATTGAGAAAGCTATCAACGAATTAATACTCCTGCACCTACTCCATCTAAAAAGAAAAAGAAAGATGATAGGACCTTGCATGCCTCTAGTGAACCTATTGTACCTGAGAATCCAAATGATATTTCTACGTTTGATGCTAAACACAATCCGGTGATGAACATGAACCTAGTAGCAATGATAATGATGAAGTTCATGTTGATGCTCAACCTAATGATGATAATGATGTGGAAATAGAACCTGTTGTTGATATTGATAACCCACAACCTAAGAATAAAAGATATGATAAGAGAGACTTCATTGCTAGGAAACATGGCAAAGAAAGAGAACCATGGGTTCAGAAACCCATGCCATTTCCTCCTAAAACTACAAAGAATAACGATGAAGAAGAATTTGAGCGCTTTGTTGACATGCTTAGACCTGTCTTTTTGCGCCTTCGTTTGACTAATATTCTAAAAATGTGTCCTTATGCTAAGTACATGAAAGATATTGTTACAAACAAAAGAAAGATACCGGAAGTTAAAATTTCCACCATGCATGCAAATTATCCATTTAAGGGTGGAATACCAAAGAAACTAGGAGACCTGGGAATACCAACTATACCATGCTCCATTAAAAGAAACTATGTTAAAACTGCTTTATGTGATCTAGGAACCGAAGTTAGTGTTATGTCTTTCTCTTTGTATCGAAGACTTGGTTTGAATAAGTTGACAATAACTGAAATCTCTTTGCAAATGGCTAATAAATCAACTGCTATACCCATCGGTATTTGTGTGGATGTGCCGGTCGTAGTTGCAAATGTTACTATCTTAACGGACTTTTCATCCTTGATATACCCGAGGACGACAGTATGTATCGATCATCCTTGGTAGACCCTTTTTTAATACTGCAAGGGGTATTATTGACTGCAACAAAGGCAATGTCACTTTTCATGTCAGTGGTAATGAGCATACGGTACACTTTCTGAAGAAACAACCTCAAGTGAATAGTATCAACCCTATTGGAAAATTTTCAACAATTACTATTGGAGGTTTTGAATTCCCTATTCCTACTGACAAAAAGAAATATGAAATTCTTATTGTAGGGGACATGCTTATCCCTGTTGAGGTAACCTAATGTTATACGAAGATTCTCCGGTCTCATGTTATTCAGAAGAAGTTTGTTAATAAGACTTGATCAACCTTATTAATGGATTCTTTTTGACGGGCATGTGGTCGATGAATTTAGTAAACACAACTGTTTGTACCCACTTTTTACTTTATACTATTTAGAATTAATAAAGTAGAAATGCCATGATTATGTTGTTTTTTGAATTATGAGTGCAATAAAAAGTAACCAGAAAATAAAAGTTCTCAAAATGCCCTGAAAATTTAATATGATTTTTTCTACAAAATATAAAAAATAATGGCACTGAACACACCCAATGGGGGTGCATCTATGAACCACATGCTCACAGGGCACGCCCACCCCCTGGGCATGCTTAGCAAGCTTGTGGGACCCATGTAGGACCCCTCACTTATTGTTGCCACTCATGATCATCCTCTTCCTACAGAAAAAAATCAAACTTCTCCATAGTCCGTGTTCTTCTCTTCTTGCTATGATTTTCAATTTCCTTGCTTGTAGCTCCGTTCCCAAAACTGTTATGGGTGATTGCTCATCGGTATGTGACTCCTTCGTTGGTCCAATTTGTTTTTGTTCTAGTGGTTTATTATTTTCACATTTAGCTATTGTTGGTGACCATGTTCTTGATCTTGCATGTCAAATTTATATTGTTCAAACTAGTTTTGGTACATGATATGACCTCTAGACACTTCTAGGAGTAGTTGCTATCGATCTTGTTGAGTTTGTTTCACTTTTATTTTGAGTTACTAAAAAAATTCAGAAATTTTCAGAAAAAGTGAAAACCATGAGAAGGTGGTTAAGGGGCTCATCAAGCAGGGATTCAGAGGAAACTCCTGAGAGGAAGCCCAAGTACCATCTCCCGCGTGCAGGGAGGTTCGACTGTGCGAGTGGCCAAGCGACCCATTTTTTAAGGAAGCGTGAATTTATGAAGATTTCTACTATTTGGCAAACAGTGTCGGCATCATTCCCTTCCTCAAAGATAAGTGTGATCACTATCTCCTACTCACTAATACCTTCGTGCAAAGCTTTCAGTTTTATCCTTGGAAGGAACCGCCCATGGTAGAATTTAACCTCGATGTGCCTAAGGAAATGACACTATATGATTTTTGCAATGTTTGCAAATTACCTTATGAGGGTAGTCACAGTGATCCACGTCCTAGAGACATGGACGATTTCATCTTTGAAACTACTGTGGGAGAGACAAGTATTTGGCGGGAGATGTTTGACTGGTCGGTGGGAGAGTGGATCGCTCGGTGCGCCTGACCTTGCTATTTTGCGCCATGCTTTATATGCTGATAGAACTTTTAGTTTGGGAGCTATGGATGCTCGACGGTTACACACAAACCGTTCGAAGGGTGTTATTTATGGTGGTACCTATGCCTCTCGCCTCGCTGCACATTTTGAGATTCCTATTAGACATGATGAGGCGGAGGAGATGCTACTAACTACTAAATATTTGGACTACGCTAGTATGGAGGCGCACCATTTTATTGATAAGGATAAGCACATGCAACTTCGTTATAACTTAGTATTTTGCTAGGGGAATCGTGAGATTATTACTTTACCTACACCTCTTCTTTGTTTGATATTTATTCAGGCATGTACACTATTATGCCCGAGGACATCTATGTACACTGGGTTCTGACACAACCCCCAGTACCTGAGCCAGCACCAGTACTTGAGCCATATCAGGAGCCTGTTTATCAGTGGGAGCCACAGGAGCTCGCCGGCCAGTGAAACCCCCAGAACCCTCCGCAGTATCCAGGGGAGGGCTACTTCGAGCTGTGGTCATATACCAACTTCAAGCCATGGCTACTTCACACATTCATTCCACTTGTCGGTGTTCATCCTTTTTCATAGTATAATCCATGTTAGTTCTATTTTTGCTTTCTTCTTGTATGTTCGAAAAAATGTGAAAATCCAAAAATATTTCTCGTTTCTTTTTCGTTTTTCTTTCTGGTTTTATTTTTTTAGTAGTTCGTAATATTAAAATAAAACCCGAAAAGATTTCTCGTTCTTCTTTTACTTGTTGGGAGCTTTCCCGTGTATATAGTTTTTCTCGTTTTCATTTTACTTTCATTTTGCTTTCTTCAAAAAAACAAAAACTCCAAAAATATTTCACTGTGTTTCTTTGAAATTCTTCTCTTTTTCCTTGGGTCGTAGGGAGAAGACCATGATGAAAATGTTGAGTGGCTCTAATATGCATTATTGTTGATCTAACGAAGATCCAATATTACTCTGTTTTCTCCTTTGAATAAAAGTTTGCAGATTCCAGCTTAGTCCATGACACGTGCACTCTTATTAGTATTCACAACGTTCAGTCGTGCAAGTGAAAGGCAATAATGACGAAATTTTATGAATTAATTGAGGTGAAGAAAAGTTGGTATGAACTCAACCCATTTTGTTTTTGTAAATATGATTAGCTCATCGTTCTTGATTCAGCCTATTATGAGAAAACATGTTTGCAATGACAATCAGAGATCATAGTTACCCATGCCATGCTTAATAGCTAGGAGTGGATAATGGTTTATCTTGTGTGTCAACATGCATTTAAAATGGTTATGATGCAGTATGATATAATGGTATCCTCCTCTGAATGATTCATGTGGCTTGACTTGGCACATGTTCACGCATGTAGTTGAATCAAAACCAACAAAGCCTCCATTATATTTATTTTCATAGTGTTTTATGTCCTACTCATGCTCGTATTCAATGTTGATTAATCTCAATGCATGTTTATGACCGTTGTCGCTCTCTGGTTGGTCGCTCCTCAATCTATTTGCTAGCGTTCACTTGTACTAAGCGGGAATACTGCTTGTGCATCCACTTCCTTAAACCCAAAGTTATTACATATGAGTCCACCATGCCTACCTATATGTGGTAATTACCTGCCGTTCCAAGTAAATTTGCATGTGCCAAACTCTAAATCTTCAAATAATAGTCTGTTTTGCATGCCTAAATCGCTCATGAAGCGACAGTTGGCGGCAGTATATTCCATGCTAGGTGGGTTATTCTCACAATGAGTGTTTATTCACTTGTCGTTCACGAGAAAGTGGCTGGTAATTAGGATGCCCAGTCCTATGAGTAGAATTAAAATATAATGATGAAACAAAACTCCCCAGACTATTGTTGGTATGGAGGCCACCCGAGGATTCGGCTAGCCATGGCTTGTGTTTGTTGGTGGAGGGGGAGTAAAAAATTAACTTTCTATTTGGGAACCGCCTATAACGTGTCTAGCATGGAAGATGGTGAAAACTCTCGGTTGCTACGTTGACAATGAAAGCGTACCTCCCAAAATTATATTCATCTCTATTTTAAAAGCTCCGAGCTCTGGCACCTCAACAAATCCCTGCTTCCCTCTATGAAGGGCATATCTATTTACTTTTATTGTTGAGTCATCATCTTCTTATTAAGGCACCAGCTGGAGAGCACTATTGTCATTTTCATGCTTTGTGTTTAGTTTATGTTGAGTATGAGTGTGACGGGATCTCTTTTGCTGCATGCTTGTGGGCTTCTGGGCCCCTGGACCTCCGGCAACCCTAACTCCAACTACATATATGCTTATTCACCAAGAAAAAAATTAGAGAGAAGGATTCATCGTGTTTTACGATACGAAGCCGCCGGCACCTCCTGTTGTTCATCGAGAGGGCCGATCTAGAGTCCGTTTGGGGCTCCGAAGAGGGGGATTCGACGCCGTCGCATCATCAACCATCCTCCATCACCAATTTCATGATGGTCACCGCCGGGAGTGAGTAATTCCTTCGTAGGCTTGCTGGACAGTAATGGGTTAGATGAGATTTATAATGTAATCGAGTTAGTTTTGTTAGGGCTTGATCCCTACTATCCACTATGTTCTGAGATTGATGTTGCTATGACTTTTCTATGCTTAATGCTTGTCATTAGGGCCCGAGTGCCATGATTTCAGATCTGAACCTATTATGTTTTCATGAATATATGTATGTTCTATCCTATCTTGCAAGTTATATGCACCTATTACAAGTTATGATCCGCATACCCCAAGGTGACAATAATTGGGATTCTTTCCGGTGATTACCGTAGTTTGAGGAGTTCATGTATTCACTAAGTGCTAATGCTTTGTTCCAGTTCTCTATTAAAAGGATGCCTTAATATCCCTTAGTTTCCTTATGGACCCTGCTGCCACGTGAGGGTAGGACAAAACATGTCAGGCAAGTTCTTTTCCATAAGCACTTATGACTATATACGGAATACATGCATACATTACATTGATGAATTGGAGCTAGTTCCATGTCACTCTAGCTTATAACTGCTACATGATGAATATTATCCAATGCAATTATCCATCGCTGATCCAATGCCTACGCTTTTCATATATTGATCTTTGCTAAGTTCCTTTTGTTGTTGCTCTTTATAATCGCTACAAAATGCTACTGTTTTTGCTACTATTACTATTGCTACCATATTACTTTGCTACTGATCACCTTGCTGCAGATATTAAGTCTCTCAAGTGTGGTTGAATTGACAACTCAACTGCTAATACTTGTGAATATTCTTTGGGCTCCCCTTGTGTTGAATCAATAAATTTTGGTTGAATACTCCACCCTCGAAAACTGTTGTGATCCCCTATACTTGTGGGTTACCAGCGGCGCGACGGGACATCTCTACTTCTTCCGCGGTGCGGCCGGACTAGTCTGCTGCTTCAACGGTGTTGTGGGGCCTCTGTGTTGCTTCGATGGTGCCGCGAGACATGTCGGCTGCTTTCGCAGCGAGACGGGACATCTCTCATGCTTCTACTTCCATGCTCGCCTCTCTGTGATAGTAATTTCTCGACCCAGAACTCATGTGGGCCATGGCAGATGCAAGGGAATGATGATGATGTTTTTGTGGATGAGGAATTGAGGAGGAATGTGCAGTCATCTTGGAGTAGGTAGTATTTATAACCGAGTACTAAGATGCTCCTAAGTGGGAAACTGTTTAGATTTTAATTGGTGTGAAGATGTTTGCAATTAAATATAGCATGGTAGTAATTTGCAATGTGATGGGACGCAAGCTCAAAATTATTGATGGTTCTAGTTTCGAAGTGCGCCATGATTCCCGGATGGCGTATTGTGGGCACATGTTCTCGTATGCGTACGTGGCATTTGCATGACAGAGTGCACCACAATAGGCGATGTCAGCACACGACTTGTTCCATCAACCGTGCGCCCTTCTTATTACCATCGCGCACACTTCTTTTAATTAGAATGTGTGCCCGTCTAGCACACACACCTTGATCTGTCTAACCGTTTCTGTTTGTTGTGGCTAACCGCAAACAGTTCATCCATGTGAAGTGTATGCCGTCAATCGCAAACACCTTGATCTGGCTGACGGTTGTTGTTGTGTTACCTAATCTCAAACAGTTCATCTGAGTAAACTGTATGCCATCAATCGCACACACACCTTGATATGGCTAACCATTTCTGTTGTGTTGCCTAATCATAAACAGTTCATCCAACTGTGGTTGTTGGGGCTGCTGTGGTGGCCATGCACTACCTCTCCCCCTCGTACCTTGCCTCAGAGTTGTTTCGCCATAGCACACTTCTCCCAAATTAGATCAAATAACAGACAACCCCCCCGAGTCACGAAGAACTAGAGCAACTAAAAGCGATAGATGACACACAACCAGTCTCATAACTTCTAGCTGGTAAACAATCCTCAGTTCTCAACCATTTTTCCTCAAATGGTTCCTTCCGAATCTAGACTTGGTTGTGCAACCTCGTCTGGGATGTGGTCGAGCAAGTACACCACCATGGTTGAAGGAGGAACGGGAAAGTATTTCTGCCCACAACTGTCCAAAATACTCAGCATCTACTTCCTCAATATCACTGCCAACTGAGCCCACCAACCCACCTGTCAGCGTCTCCGCCTCCCCGCGTCAACGAAGACAAATAGTCTCCTAGCACACCTTGGCTATGATGTTTAAAATGAAGCCAATTCATCCTCGAACAACAACACTGTCTAATCCGAGGGAAAACTTCCATGAATCTTAGCAGGACTCACACCATCAAAGGATCTCAGCAAACCATCACCTCCTACAGAGCAAGGATTGACCGACGGACAAGCATCACCCGCATCTTGAGACGAGGAAGGAACACATATCTCATCGAACTAAATGATGAGGCCATCCAATTAAATAGGATCTTTGCTTTCCTCTCCCGGAAACATCAAATCTGGATTTACTCTGAATAGACGCCATCATCTTCTCTGCATCCATGACGGCGACTCTGTTTCCTAGTGGCCCAAACCAAAATTAAATCTGTTGTCAAAGTTTGACCCAAAGCAAACAGCCGCACTCTCTCCTCTGAGTTGGTCCTCGACATAGCATGCATTGCCAAGCTGTATCACGCTTCTCTCACCGCCCTTCCACTACCCTCTCTAGCCAATCCAAATCAACCATTAGCCCACAATCTCCTGGTCCAAAGCTGATCCCCCTTCCCTGTTGGCACCGTGGATAACAAGTATCCACCAACCTCCTGCACACGGCCCATCCTGACTCGTTTCCGGGAACTTTCCGAAGGCAGCAACTCAACCTAAGGCTCACTTCGATTCCCCTATAGGGGTTCAACTAAGGCATGAGTCTGGGGACCCCAGACCTAGCTCCGGCAAGGCACCACCCTCATATCAACTACTTCACCAAGCAAGAAGACGACCGTGATGATCCAACATTGTTTTCCATAGGAACACTCAAGTCTCGTAGCGACCCCTAAGGACAATCACTCCATCTCGGGCCGTGCCCATCCCACTAAGGAGACAACTCTGCAGAAGCCCGGTCCCGCAGCTGAGCAGGCCGCAAACCTTTACTGCCAAGTGGCTAGTGGTGGCACGCCCTCTCCTTGAGTGGTGGTGACGCGTCACATGCTTTAACCTCAGCTCAGCACCTGTCACTGTGCGTGGCACAGTAATAAGAGGTAGGTAGACACATGCAGCGATGATGGGACGTACATTCATTCCCGGACTCGCCATAGAAAGACACCTGCCTCTGCATTTTATGCGGTAGGTGTAGTAGCCCCACTGTAACCTCTAGCAATTGTGCTAACCCCCTTAACATATAAATGGAGTATTGGGGGGCAAGAAGGAAAAGAGGGAGAAGAACTTAGTGGAAATCTATAGGCTCAGATACTAAGTAGAATCTGCATGCTTCCTTCCCGGGACTCGCAGCACCACTCTATATTGTACTCATCCACCAAACAAATAGGAGTAGGGTATTATACACAATGCGTCCCGAACCTAGGTAAAACCCCTTGCCTCCAGATACTCCACCAACTCAAGGTTGAGACGGTATTTGTTTTTGCCGCGCCACCTATGAACCAAAAAAAGGGTGCAGTCTCATGCTCCCTGCTGTCGCGAATGCACTCGAGCACGCACCCGACATTCGCCTTGAGAATCCATCAGTAGATTCAATAGCGTTGTGGGCTCTGCAACGGGTCCGCTAGATCTCGTTGGTGACGCGCCCAGCGCCAGACCAAGGCATGCACTCGATCACGAGGAGCGAACCAGGTGAGGCAGGGGACGAACTTCTGTAACGGATGGAGCTATGGGTTGAACCTCACCGGAGTAGGATGGGCAGCCGGGATCTGCCATCTCGGGTGAAAGCATTTGCTTGGCCGCTCTGACAACATATGTTTAGACATTTAGGGTGCGAATAGAGATGTTCAGAGATTTTTTCGTGAATACGCTGAGCAGCGTATCGTTTCATTGATAGGTGGGAAAAGAAATAGATATGCAGAGTGCAGTCCTCACGAACAAACGCTAGATGGCATTCGGGAGGGTGCAACACGAGCAGCAGAGGAGGATGCTCACCCTCTAGTTTAAAACATCAGGTTACAGGTAAAATTCTTCCTAGGCCTCTAGCACCGGCCACGGCCCATCTGCTCGCCTCCTCTTTAATCAGTTGCACCAGGCCGCCAGTAGAAGGTTGAGCGCCGTCGAAGATGGCTGCGTTCCTGTGCTTCCAGATGTTCAACGCGGTGAGGGCGATGTGGAGTTGAGGCCTTTCCTAAGGCAATCTGGAGAGGCTGCCATAGCTTGAGACCACCAATCAAAGAAAGTGGTTGAGTCGAGCATGGGCGGCGTTACCAATCGACACCAGGAGAGGATTGTGTGCCAGGTTATCCGCAAGAAGGCGCAGCCCGGTGGTCAATGGTCTCGAACTCCTAGGAACACAGGGTGCAATGTGGATCGTGCGTAAGTCCATGCCATGCGCAGCGCTCGGCCGTCCAGCATCGGTCGAGGGAAGCCAACCAAAGAAAGAACTTGTTGCCCGAAGGGGACCAACTCTTCCAGATCAGGCACCAAGCAGGAGGATAGGTAGATCCAAAGAACAATGCCTTGTAGCCAGATTTAGCAGAGTACTCCCCGCTGGCGGTCCACTTCCAGCGGATTTGATCTGGGGCGTCGCCGGGATGGATGCCCTGGAGACGTCGCCCGAGATTGACATATTGCACAACCTCGACGGGGCCAAGAGTGCCGTGGATGTCCTGGATCCACGCATGTTGGAGCAGCTCATCAGAGACCAAGGTGTGGCGACGCCGACGCCTAGGCACCATGGCAAGAAGATCAGGGACGAGCTCGAAAATGGCCATCCCATCGAGCCAATAATCGCGCCAGAAGCGGCAAGTCTTGCCATCGCCGAGAGTCCAAGAAGTGGATGCATGGAAGAACTGTCACGTTTCGGCATCACATGGCGCCTTGAGGTGGTGACAAGGGCGGCTCGGGTCAGTGGCCTGCAACCACAGCCAGCGGGCGCGCAAGGAAATGCCAGTGCGGTGCAGGTCATGCACGCCGAGCCCACCATATTCCAAGGCGACAAATGCATACCATTCCTCTTGTTGTGTCCCCGATGGAGATGGTGCTCCTCGTCCATGCCGCACACAGGTCTCTGTCCTGATCATTTCCGGTGTGACTTTCATGTGTCATCCACCGTGCCACCGGCCCGTGATAACGCGATGCTACATCGATCGCATCATTTGCCACCCAACAACAACATTGGGAGGCCGGAATCCCGAGCGGCCCGGCCGTGTCATCTGTGACGCACACCCCTGTCAGGCCTGCTTCTTCAGTTAAGAAGTGTCGCTCTTCTTCAGTTAACGAACGGCCAAGATCGACGCTGCGCTACTGATCGGACGGCTCACATTGCTCGCCGTCTCACTGTACCATTTCAACCGTTCCCTGTAGCGTTTCGTTTACTGCACTGTTGCCGTCACCGCGTGCCAGCTGAGCTATAAAGCTTGCACCCCTCGACTTGTAAGGAATCAATTATTGGGAGAACCATTTCATTACTCAAACATACATCTTATATCAATACAAACCCTAGTCCGTCCCTACTTTCCCCTTTCTCCTTCGTGAGATCTGTGATCCTTCTGTTGTAATCCGCCTCGATCTCCTCTGGGGTGTGACAACTGGTATCATGAGCGTAGGTTATCCTCGGCGACGCAGCAGATCGGAGCTGCGATGGTGATCTCCCACCCTTCCCTCCCTCTTTCGTCAACGGTGACGATTTCGGTGGCGTTGGCGGCGGTGTAGGTGGCGCTGGTGGCGGTAGACCCATTCATCGGCAGCGTGTCGAGCTTGACTGGTTGTGTGAGCAAATCGCTCACTCGGTAAAATCCCAGGTCGGCGGCGTGTCATCCTGTTCTTGATGGCGATCTACAGCGGCGGCGGCAGGGCTGAGTTTTCAGATCCGGTTCCCGGGCTAGTTCCGCGGGTAAAATTCCTCTCTGCACTACTCAGCCAAGATGGGGCGAGCCAAGGCTAGTCTCGATGAGTCAGAAATCGCCGAACTCATGGCCATGAAGGGCGGATTTCTCCAACACCGCGAAGAAACCGCTGAGCTGCACGGCAAAGTCGATGATCTTCGCAAGGATGTGCACGCCATCGGCCTCAAGCAGGACACAATGGTCTCAGTGATGTATGGGGTTCAAAAGGCGGTATCCTCGTTAAACACTCAACTCGCAAACATGGCAGATGTACTGAAAGCATTAACCGCTCCTGGGGCTTCGACATCGTCACCTCCGGACCAACCAGTTCCTGAACATCAACAAGCGAACAAGGAAACCATTGCACCAGATGACAGGCAACTGCCAGAAGAACTAAGAAAACGACTGGCCTTGGAACAAGAGAAAACTAGACAAGTTGCATCTCAAATCCCTCCCCACCTGGCACCCATCCAAGTGCCCAGACACTCAGCTCCCCCAGGGTTCGGAAACAACTCAGTTTTCGAGATCCACTCGGCCAATGGAACACCAACCGTAGTGTACAAAACTGCCCGTACTCCTGGATTTCATGGATTCCAGCCACCCGGTGTTCGTCAGAGTTGGGACGACTTTCAGAAGCAGTATGATCAAGACATGCGTACACAGTACCTCAAAAGCATCACAAAAGGACCTTAAATTGATTTCCCTCGTTTCGATGGTGACAACCCAGCCGGCTGGATATGACAGTGTGAAAAGTACTTCCAAATGGCTGGTGCCCCTGTTGAATACAAAGTCAATTTGGCACAATTATATGTTGTGGGCAGAGCCGATGTGTGGCTACGTCGTTCGGGCATCCTCAAGAAGCAACCAACTTGGGCACAGTTCACTGAAGAAATCATGCGTTGTTTCTCATCTGCCAGCTCTTATGAACTTACTGAATGATTCAACAACCTGAAGCAAAACACCTTGAATGTGGCAGACTACACTGACCAATTCGAAGAACTGATGGCAGAAATCCAACCTGACAACCCAATCATGGATGAACAGTGGTTTGTCAAATGTTATGTTAATGGGCTACGCACACAGATCAAGTTTCAACTTAGATCACTGAGACCTAAATCCCTCACAGAAGCTTATTGGTTGGCAGTCAATATGGAGAAGGGAACAACAGAAAGGAAAGCTTTTCAAGCCCACACAAGCACAAGCAAAAGCTATACTGGTTTTCACAAAACATATAGCCCAGCAACAGAAAAAGGGGCAGATCCCAAACCAACTATAGTGAACCAAAGAGCCAGAGAACCTGGCAAATGCTGGAGATGTGGAGATGCTTGGTTTCATGGCCATAAGTGCAAATTGGCCCCTGCTCTGAATGTCCTGACATGTGAGGAACCTACTGATCAACAAAGAGAACAGGAAGAAATAGAGGAACAAGATGTAGAAGAACAACCACAAGCAGAAGAACATTGCATGACAATATCTGCACAGGCAATGCAATCAGATAATGTCAACACAATATCCATACTAGTGCAAATTGGGGGCAAACAGGGCATTGCTCTAGTAGACTCTGGAAGTAACTCTACCTTTATCAGCCTTAAGTTTGCCCTGACCACTTCTTGCACTATTCTTAAAGACACTGGTAGAGCTGTCACTGTTGCTGGGGGAGGAACATTGTGGTCAGGTTCATATATACCCACAACCACATTCACTGCTGGCAGTACCAAGTTCCAACAGCAATTCAGAGTGCTAGAACTCCCTGGACATGACATGGTGCTAGGCAGTGACTGGATGTCCAAGCATAGCCCTGTTGCTTTTCACTATAACCCCAGACAGATCACAGTGATGCAGAACAAGGACACTCCTATTACAATTAAGGCATGTGACACTTTATCTGAAGCTACTCATATTGAGGCTGCAGAAGTGAACAAACTTCTTTCCTCAGGAGCTCCAGGCTATGTACTACAACTCATCAGAGACACCACCATGACTAATCCAGAGAAACACATAGTTCCTCAGCCGGTGGAAGAAGTTCTGTAGAAATTCTCTGAAGTATTCCAAGAACCAAAGGGTTTGCCTCCTAAAAGATCACATGATCACAAAATACCACTGAAAGAAAAGGCAATCCCTCCTAACTCCAGGCCCTACAGAGTACCTCACATGCAGAAAAATGAATTGGAAAGGCAAATTGATGCAATGCTCAGGGATAAAATCATCAGGGCTAGTGAGAGTCCCTACTCCTCTCCAGCAATTCTAGTAATGAAAAAGGATGGTACTTGGAGGATGTGCATAGACTACAGAAAATTGAATGAAGCAACAATAAAGAACAAGTTCCCAGTTCCAGTAATTGAAGATTTGCTATATGAATTACATGGAGCATCTTACTTCACCAAGTTGGACCTCAGATCTGGGTATCATCAAGTGAGAATGGATGAAAATGATATACCCAAAACTGCATTTAGAACCTACTTTGGGCACTATGAGTTCTTAGTTATGCCTTTTGGACATGCAAATGCACCTGGAACATTTCAAGCCCTCATGAACAACATCTTTGGCCCATATTTAAGGAAGTTTGTGCTGGTTTTCTTTGATGATATCCTCATCTTTAGTAAATCCTTGTCAGAACACTTGGAACACCTGCAAATAGTGTTACAATTACTGAAAGAACACCAACTGTATGCCAAACTCTCTAAGTGTGTTTTTGAAGTGACACAAGTGGATTACTTGGGCCATGTTATAAATGCAGAAGGAGTTTCTACTGACCCCTCTAAAGTAGCAGCAGTAGCTGAATGGCCAACCCCCACCACTCCTAAACAACTTAGAGGATTCTTGGGCCTCTGTGGCTACTATAGAAGATTTGTCAGAAATTTTGGCACTATTGCAAGACCTCTGCATGACCTGCTCAAGAAAGACAGTTTCTCCTGGACAGATAAACAAACCAGTGCTTTTCAACAACTGAAACAAGCTATGACAAATGCCCCAGTGCTGGCCCTACCAAACTTCACTGAGCCATTTGTCCTAGAAACAGATGCTTCAGGTATTGGGATAGGAGCAGTCATGATGCAGCAAGGAAAGCCCATAGCATACTACAGCTCCACCCTCTGTCCAAAGAATGCTGCCCTGTCCACTTATGAAAAGGAAGCCCTAGCAATTCTAGCTGCATTGAAAAAATGGAGACATTATTTCCTAGGCAATAATCTCATCATAAAAACAGACCACCAGAGTCTGCAGTTTATGACAGACCAAAAGATCAACACTAGCATACAACACAAGCTGATGTTGAAGCTCCTAGAGTTTAACTTTACTCTACAGTACAAAAAGGGCAAGGAAAACACAGTGGCTGATGCCCTTTCAAGAAAAAACATAATCATGGCTATATCACTGGTCACTCCTCAATGGATTTCTGCAGTAGAGGAGTCCTATGCCAATGACAGCACTTGCCAGTCTCTTCTAGAAAAGTTACTACTGTCCCCTAATAATTCAGTAAACCAGAACAGATTACACTCTGGAATTATCAGGCACAAAGGAAGAATATATGTGGGCAAGGATTTAGCTCTGAGGAAGAAACTACTGTCTGCCCTACATGCCTCTGCTTTGGGAGGCCACTCAGGCGGGAAAGCTACCTATCACAGGATCAAGCAAATCTTCTACTGGCCTGGTCTCAAGCAAGAGGTGGACAACTTTGTATCTGCATGTCCTGTCTGTCAGAAAAACAAAGGAGAGAACTGCCCTTATCCAGGATTTTTGGACCCTCTCCAACTGCCTGATATGGTCTGGACACACATCAATATGGATTTTATTGAGGGCCTACCTAAATCACAAGGAAAGGAAGTAATCTTTGTGGTGGTTGACAGATTATCCAAGTTTGCTCACTTCATCCCTCTCTCTCATCCATACACTATTCACACAGTTGCCACTGCATTCATAGATAATGTATTGAAACTACATGGCCCTCCAGTCGCCATTGTCTCTGACAGAGATTGCATTTTCACTAGTCAGCTCTGGCAAGAAATCTTCAAAGGTATGGGCACTGAACTGCGATACAGTTCTACATACCACCCGCAGTCCGATGGCCAAACGGAGCATGTGAACCAATGCATTGAGAACTATCTTCGTTGCCTGACATCTACTCAGCCCAAGAAGTGGGCACATCACCTGTCTATGGCCGAGTACTGGTATAACACATCATACCACTCTTCCCTCCAGAAAACACCATTTGAAGCAGCTTATGGATATCCACCTCCCAACATTTGCGAGAACATTTTACCTGACAACATGTCAACAGAAGCTCAACAGTTTTACTCTGACAGAGATGCACTCCTCCAGCACCTGAAAACTAATTTAATAGCTGCACAGGCCCGCATGAAGAAATATGCAGATCGCAAACGAACTGAGCGAGTACTCGAAGTTGGGGATATGGTATATCTTAAGATGCAACCCTACCGTTGGGATGCCTTTGGCTCATGCTCTCACATCAAACTACAGAGCAAGTACTATGGGCCTTTCCGGGTCATAGCCAAAGTTGGGCGCGTCGCTTACAAGCTCCTCCTACCTGACAACACGAGCATCCACCCAGTATTCCATGTCAGCCAGTTGAAAAAAAATGTTGGACACTCAGTTGTTCCTTGTGCTGATCTTCCTCTGGTTCGAGCAGATGGGCTGATACTTACTGAACCTGTTCTAGTATTGGAGACTCGCCAGGTGCCATGCAACAATCTGCTGGTTGGTCAATGGCTAGTCCAATGGGCAAACCTACCACCTGATGAAGCATCATGGGAAGACGCATCCTTCATGAAGAAGACCTTTCCTGCATTCTTCAAAGCAACCATTGATCGTTGGTTCAATAGATCACCTTCTTGAGGACAAGTTCATTTTCGCCCGGGGGCATTGTCAGGCCTGCTTCTTCGGTTAACAAGTGTCGCTCTTCTTCAGTTAATGAACGACCAAGATCTATGCTGCGCTGCTGATCGGACGGCTCACATTGCTCGCCGTCTTACTGTACCGTTTCAACCGTTCCCTGTAGCGTTTCGTTTACTGCACTGTTGCCGTCACCGCGTGCCAGCTGAGCTATAAAGCTTGCACCCGTCGACTTGTAAGGAATCAATTATTGGGAGAACCATTTCATTACTCAAACACACATCTTATATCAATACAAACCCTAGTTCGTCCCTACTTCCCCCTTTCTCCTTCGTGAGATCTGTGATCCTTCTGTTGAAATCCGCCTCGATCTCCTCTGGGGTGTGACAACCCCGACGCTCGGATTGTTGCTGATCATCCACTGTTCTGTTTGTGCAGGCAGGTCACGCGAAGAGCAAGTGGCGCGGTGTCAAGTGCATGCGTGCGTCTCATGCCCTATCCATGATCGAGCGCCTGGCGTCTTGCCTAGCTCGACCCTGTTCATAGCCCAAGTTTTTTTTTGCGGGCAAATAGCCCAGGGTTCGTTTTCCCAATAGTCCTTTTGCCCCCATCATGCTGAAGCAATACGTGACTCCCTTCACTGAAATTATGGCGCACGGTTGTACATCTGGCCTTGGAATTTGACTAATTAAATTGGCTCGTCCTGTATAATTCAGCTTGCTTCTCACTGCAAAGGAATACTAGTGTACATACTCCTCTGTGTCAATGTCGTCGACAAAGCCGTGGTCCATACGCGGCAGGAGCCGGAGCTATGCATAAAATAGGACTCGGCGACGTGGTGTTTATTGCTGGCAGGCATGGATTATAATTGATTTGCTCCATTAATTCTTCTACAAACTAAAAGTCCGGTTGAACGTCGCAGTACACAGGCGCGTCGTCGAATTGCTTAACACTCAATATTCGTTTCCGATAGCACCACTTCTGATTCCGATGGGCTGTGACCATACATATCGCACACTTTCTTTTCTTGAAAAAAGAAACAAGCCCACTATACTATCATGTTGTTTTTTTCAGAAACAAAAATATCACCTCGCACTGAAAGAATTTTCATATGAGACATACAAGTGTCAAATCTAGGGTTTAATCCCTCATGAGTTGAGGATACAAGACCACCCTCCTAACCATCAAATCACAAGTTTGTTTTCAATTGATTTATACCCTCACATCCCACTAAAGGTCCATCAGAAATTTAGTAGTGCGTACACTCATATATGTTGATAACGATGTTCAATTAGTTTTAATTAAGTTATGTCACATGAAAAACATTGTGCCAAGAATCAACAAAAAGATGCTTTGCTATGCTGACATATGATCTAAGTGACAAAAGGGAATATATCATGATAACAAGTGGGAAAATCAACTTTCATCGGCAAATATATAAAATAAAGGAATCCATGATAAGGGTCGATGACAATATTCCATTTTCATTCATGGGAAAATGCTTTAAATAATGTTGCATTTGTAACTCAGAAATAAAACACACATTAACCTATATAACCTAAGAAAATAGTTCTCAACCCTAACTTTAAAATTATGCAGCCCAATGATTAATATTACAGTTAGTCCCTTGGTAGCACGGTGATTCTAGAGCTCTGCTCACGAATATAGATGGCACGTGCTAAGGCTAGAGCTCCCATGGGCGGCGAAAAAAATATCTATTGAGATAATAATTTATTGCTCCAACACCGTTCTAATAAGGTGATGCGATCAACTGTAGACGCTTATGTTTTTATATAGGCTCACAGCTAAAAAAGATCTATTTTTTCACGAAAACAAAACTATACTTTTTTAGAAAAAGTGATAAGCCCATGACAAATCTATACATAGACAAGAGTAAAGAAACTAAAAATTTAAAACTAAATATGAACTACACACTCAATTCGCCCAAAAGATAGTGTGATAAAGTTGTGCGTTCATGGAAGATCTCCTTGAAACCCTTATAGGAATTCTAGGCTCTAACACTTAACGATATCTTAAGATCCAGAAAATGTGATCACTAACAACACTTGAACTAGTACAAGAGGCAATACTAGGAACATTTTATTTAACCGTTTATTATTCCACGTGTGCATATGAGTTTTCCATTGAATCGCATATTTCGGGATCATAGCAGTTATAGCATGAAATATAAACTCCATAATTATGAACATGGAAATATAATAATACAAATGTTATTGCCTCTAGGGCATATTTCCAATAGTCTCCCACTTGCACTAGAATCAATAATCTAGTTGCATGTTTCTAACATACATGGCTATCTGGTGTTTCTCATGCTTTGCTAGTGGTAGAGCCTTCGTCACTGGATCTAATACTCTTTAAATCCCAGTGTTATTTGTGTCAGTATATTCTGGTTTTATTGTGTAATTCTTTTGTTACATTAATGGTATCACTATATCTCCATATAGTCCATTTTATAGAAACACTATATCTCCATATAGTCCAACTGCTATATCTCCATATAGTCAATATTCATTTGGAACTACATCATAATCTATCGATGAACTTTTATTGATCCAGATTATATTCTATTGAATACCTCTCAAGCCTCGATTTATATCTTTTATAGATCCACAATTTATGTTCGTTTTTGAAAACTATTTCAAAATTATAGCCTGATAGTTAATTCATATCAGTCATGAAGTTGTCTTGTGTAACCTTTACAGCAAATATTTTGTGTAACTCTTTACAACAATCTCTTCATATCCTCCAAGGACAAGAAGCAAAACCTTTGTCCAATTGAGGTACTTTAAGCATTTACCGTAGAGAATCTCTCCAGGATTACTAAGGGTTAGTTCATACAGAAACATATGGCTTTGTACATTTGATAGCACAAATGATGAATTCAATTAAGTTGAACTCTATTCATCCACACATGCTTATCAACTATTAATTTTTGCATAGTGTTATGCTAAGTGACATTTTGAGAAAACTTATTCTCCTTTTAAACTATTTTAGAACTTTGTTACAATACATGTCTTAGTATAATCAAATGTTACAACCTATCTATATGGACTTTCATCCAATTATTGTAAGTCACTTTTAGAAACATGATTTGAATCTTTTGTGCTAAAATAATTTATATTATTTCTGATCAGATGATATGTCATACATATGTAAGATCAGAAATGTCATAGAGCTCCCACTAAAATTCTTGTGTCCACAAGCTTTTTTATAGAATTCTGAATTCTCCACTTACTCTATCAAATTACAACTATTTGATTTTTTTTTCAAATCATACTTATGACTTGAAATATTTATATCATTGCGGTATTCCTGACAAAACTTTTAGATTGTATCCTATATACATCCTTTTGGAATCTCTTTTCAAAATAGTTTGTTTGTTATATATCAATAATACTCTCCATCATAATCCATTTATACCTTTAGTATTGCTACTAAAATGAAGATTTGATAAGATAAATCCTTCAATTTCTACAAAACTCTTTTGTAAAACTTTTCTTTTCAGGATCACTATCCATGAACATTTGAAAATCCATTTATACACCTTCTGAAGGTTTCATCAATTCAGAACTTGTTCCTTAATTACATATGGACTTCACGTTTGGATTTAAATGGTTTGAGTAATACCTATCCTAGCTGGGCGCCAGCACTGCTTCCTCGTAGTGCATAGTTTTATCTTCTTCTAAGATAAAATATTCAGCAGCTTTATTAATCTTTGGATTTTTTACAGTCTTAACTGAAACTTCTACATCTAACGTATTAATTTCTTTTGCTTAGTTTTACAGACAATTTCACAACTTTTTAGGTTTAGTCTTGTTATAACTTAAGCCAAAGATTAACAATCTCAATAAGTTGTGTCATCCTCCCACTTGCTCCTTTAACAAGAAAACTTTTTTCTCAAAAAATATTCATTCTTTGGCAAACATCTTGTCCTTTGAATTCAGTGAGAGGAACACAAAAACCTACAATCAAGCATTAGTCTGAAATATTCTATAACTCTTTATAGTTTTATCAGCCATTTAGATGGTGTTGTTCGGTGAATATAGTGTTGTTTCATCTATAAATCCCAAAAAATTAATAAGAGCAGATTGGTAATAATAATTCCACAATTATTCCATTGCTTGCTAAATTTATGACTTAGATATAGTTCTTCATGAAGGAAGAATCCTTTTATCTTATGTCATAATGATATTAAATCTTTATCCTGAATTTCTTTGAAATATTTCAGTCCTTATGTTTTATCAAGTAAATCAGATTTACTCATAACATTGATGAAGTATAAAATATTCACCCCGCCCTATTATATCCATCAGAATTTATACATCTCAATGTATTTAGTCAATACAATATAAATCTTATACTTCATCTCTATGAAGATCAATTATCCAATATAACCATGCAATGCCACACACAAGTGGTTTTATGAGTCTTCTCAAGATGTTTAGCTTTAATGTTATAGATCCCAAACTTGAAGATTCATCATGAATAGGCCATCAGAAAATATATGATTAAAAACATATTCTCGTAATAATCCGAACAACCATTGTTTAAAACTTATAATGATATGCATCACATAATCCATAGGATAATGCATTACATGGCTCCAAAGCAAAATAACTACTATTTCAGTTCTAAGATAAATCTTGAAGATAAATTAAGTCATGACTTTGACGGTCTCCAAGTAGCGATCCCATCACCATTCCCGACTTGTATCATGACTTCATTTCTTCTGTCCTTGTGAGTTCTCTATAGTCCCTATATTGGTTTGCAAAATGATAGCAACCGATTAGTATCAAATACTTATAACATGCAAAAAAATTACAAGTAGAATAACATTAACTTTGTATAACAATTATACCTTTACCAGAAGAATTGTTCTTCTTATCCACCAAATACTTCTTGCAGTTATGCTTCCAGTGCCCTTTCTGCTTGCTGTGGAAACATTGAGTCTCTCTAGAGGCTCCACCCTTCTTCTTATTCTTCTTCTTCTTCTGTGACTCGGTCTTACCAGCTTCAGTAAATTTCTTCTTCTCGAACTTGCCCTTCTTCTTGAAACTGGTGGTTTTGTTGACCATCAACATCATCTTGTTCTTCTGCATTCCAGCTTCCGCAGTTTTGAGCATAGCAAACAACTCGTTTGCACTTTCTTCCATCCCATTCATGTTGTAATTCATGATAAAGCCATCGTAAGATGGGGGAGTGAAGCAAGCACAATATCTATACTAAGTGTCAGTAGAATTCCAAATTCCAGAGAAGCTTGTCTATCAACATAGCCAGCAAGCTTTACTATGTGCTCACTCATTGAGGAAGCCTCTTTCATCTTGCATTCAATCAAGGCCTTGGTTAATTTGAAACGCTCGGTCCTTGCCTGCTTCTTGTATAGAACTTCCAGTGATCTGATTATAAATTGATTCATAGATTGTTCAAAATGCTTATGTAGTTCAGGATCCATGCAAGTTAACATGAGGCACCGGATGGAATCGTAGTCATCACTACAAGAAGTGCAAGAAGCAACTTCTTCTGGTGTTGCATCCTTTCCGGGAGCATCACTCAGGGGTTGATCTAGCACATACTCCTTTTTAGCACTTCTGAGAACATATCTCGGGTTCCAGATCCAATCCACATACTTTCCACCATTAGCACCCAACTTTTCTTTCTCTAACATAGGGGCGAAGTTGAACATATTGCGAGCTATAGATCTATAATGATAGACACAAAATTCATTTAGACATTTATTCATAACTAATGTTTCTCTGGTGTTTAAACAAATTTTAATATAAAGTGCACTCCCACTCAAATCAACATCTCTCATAACTAAAACTGATTCAAGATCCAAATCTAATTCTCAGCAATTGATGTGGACATCACTGATGACGAGAATTTTGTCTGGCGAGCAAACTATTGCCTATCATATCACCATATGACTCTTGTTCATCTTTTGATGCTTTGTGCTCCAAGCTCAGAACGATTCTGCTAAAACTTCAAGATAACCGAGTGTTATCTACACACATGGTCTGACCATGTCCATGTTACACTAGGAAGATCAACTTTTTACCTGATATTTATAGTGAGATATCACCCTAATAATTGACTATTGCGCAATCAAAGTGTGCAAGCAATAAAGGGATAACATCTTAGACAGTTCATAAAAGCAAGACATTGTATATACCTGGCCATCAGGAATCTCCGTGATCATCTTCAATCTCCAGTTCAAGCATCGTGATGCCAATATTTCATTGTCGTGGAAAATGTTCCAAAAGTGTTGCTGTGGCGACAATTTGAGAAAAACATTGCCGTGGCGACCGATTCAGAAAGTGTTGTCGTGGCACCATATTTAGAAATTCCACCATGGCACGAAATTATAGCTCCTCATCCCGCGCCAAGTACACCTTCTCCATGTTGGGGCCCTTCGTGTACAGGTGCCATCGTCACTTGTAACCTGTAGGCTATCTCTACGATATTTACATTAATGTGGCAATCTCGTGGCTCCAACCATCATACCTTGACGTGTAGGCCACTTAACATTACAACATATAACCATCCCATACATAAACTCATTATCATGACGAAGGCTATACCACATCATATTCATACCTTGCAAAACCGAGTTAGACGCCCTCTAATCGGTTTTAGCAAAATTTTAGTTACGCGGTAGTTTTAACAATAATACTAGCTAGCTACCTACGTGCACAATATAGGCGATGTTTCTTGATGCTAGATTAAGTTTCGGAGTGTGTAAAAGAAGAGACTTAATCAAAAGTCTCATCCCCCACACTAAACTTCGTCAAATACATGTGACCCCTAGAAAATTATACATCTTCAGCACCCTCTTGTGCACGCGACGGTTCACTATTCTCAACAACGGTGAAGCCCAAGGAACTGTTAGCATATCATCGGCATCCAGAGTTGATCGACTGTTAGAACCTTGTGAAAAGCGATACCATGTCGTTGATGAATTAAACCAAAGCAGCACTCAAGGGAAGCATAGCAAGAACATCAACCCTCACAATCACATCTGATCTAGATCGCAACTTGTACCTACTCATATAACTGCTCATGATACCACTATTGGGAGACGTAGTAGAAAACAAAAAAATTCACGCCTACGATCACCCAAGATCAATATAAAAATGCATAAGGGGTTGGGATCATGATCGTTACTGTCACCGAGTTGCAGCAGAATAAGAACGTGTCGGTGTAGACCGTACTTGGAGTCCCTTGAACTTTTGATGAATGATCCCGAAAGCATGACCTCTCTACTTGATTGCAAGCGTGCAACTTTCACAATCCGGCAGCGCTTCACCGTCCAGAGCTAATCATCATAGGAGAATTAGAGGGAGGAGATTAGAACCTCACTTGGCTTCTAATTATGAGGACAAGAGGATTAGCCTAGATCTAATTAGTCAACTATGCCCAACTATAATTAGAACTAGAAGAACTAGAGGAGCCTCCAAAATTTGTGTTGTCTCAAAGGACAAAATCCCCCAGTATATATAGGTTGGAGGGGAGGGAGAGCGCAGCCACCAAGGAGGGAAGAGTCCCCTTGGTGCGCCGGCCTAGGGGAGGAGTTAGACTCCCTCCCCTAGTAGGATTCGCCCCTCCCCCACAAGGAAAGGGGCGCCACATCCACTTGGGGGCCTTTGTGGCCCAAGTTGCCTTCCACCTCACGGCCGTTTTAGGCCCGTTGATATTTAAATTAAATATAAAATGTTCTAAATACTTTTAGACCATTATATATCCATTTTAACATCTACGGGAATATTTTCCACCTATATATTTATCAGTAATACCCAGTGTTACCCGGTATTCACCGAAACCCTTCCAGTGACCCCGAAATGCTTCTGGATCCTCTCGAAACTATTACGGATATTAATGAAACAATTCCACAAATATATTCTCATTACTAATGACCCATAATTGTAGGGGATCAATCATAGTCCTTTCGATAAGTATTGGAGTTGAACCAAACGAGGAGCGGAAGGAAATGATAAGTGATTTTCAGCAAGGTATTCTGTGCAAGTGCTGAAAGTAACAGTGATAGATAGTTTTGTAGCAAGGTAATTCGTAACAAGTAACAAGTGACAATATGAGAAAAGGTGCAGAAAGGTGATGTCAGGACCCCGATCCTAAGTCACACCGATCTAGCATGTAACACATCATATCGCTTTACGGCCTCACGCACGGTATCCCCACTGGTGCCACCTTACCTGGCCCAGGACCGTTTGCACCTTTTGGCTCACGTATATGATAGTGTCGCTAGCATCCATATGACAGAGAATCCGGGCCAACATGTCTAGTCGTAAACCCAAGGTGGCACTAACTTACAGGGACATGCATACGTGACCCAACAACGAATGTATCGGTCACCAACGTATGAACCGAAGTCGTAGCAAGCTACAAGGACTTAAAAGAACAACGCATGACATCTCCCCAAAGGGACAGACACAGGAACAAAGAAGGACACATGCCGGCCAGCCTAAGTGTTCCGGAGCAGTAGCAAGCTACCATGGCTCAGTGGAATCACTAGGAGATATTTCCCCATAAGAGAGGCTACCAAGAATAAACAACTAGGTTGTCGGATCCCACACATACCAATCATTTCAATAACATACACACAATATGCTCGATATGTGCAAATACAACATGGCATCACAACAAAACTCTATGTCTCAAAGTATTTATTCATTAGGCTCCGAAGAGCTAGATATTACAAACATGGGTCTGATGACCCAGCATTCAAGTCATACAAGCAACAAGCACAGGCGGAAGCATAAACATGTCTGAGTATAGACATTTGGAAAAAGAGAAGGCTAGTAAGCCTATCTATCTACAAGACCCTCCAAAGGCTACAAGATCGTAGCTGAGGTAACAAGCTAAACGTCGAAGTCCACGGGGAACTACTAGTGTGACTGAAGTCTCTCTGCAAAAACAGAAATTAAGCAACATGAGTACAAATGCACCCAGCAAGACTTACATCAGAACTAGCTACATATGCATTAGTATCAATAAAGGTGATGGTGGAGTTTAACTGCAGCAAGCCAGCTTTGACTCGGTGTCTATACTGAACTACGTCTGCAAGTAATT
The DNA here is from genome assembly GCF_018294505.1 of Triticum aestivum. Classification (NCBI taxonomy): domain Eukaryota; kingdom Viridiplantae; phylum Streptophyta; class Magnoliopsida; order Poales; family Poaceae; genus Triticum; species Triticum aestivum. The sequence continues at coordinate 415,605,742 of NC_057800.1, forward strand.
CTTTTGGGGTGGCGCACACGAGTCCACATATTCACCAAATCCATACACCACAATGGATCTGCTCCCGTCTCCCTACGAGAACGTCGTCCATAACACTCACGCTTATCTTGCGCATTTCATAGTATCTAGTTTCACTTGTGTATGAACTGTATAAGCAACTAAGTAGTCCTTTACTGCGGATGCCGCTATTCGAATAGATGATGTTAACCCTACAGGGGTGTACTTCTTCACACACCCTCCCGCCACTTACCACCATGTACACGTCGTGTATCTCGGCAACCTTCAAGCAGAAGCGTGGCGAGGGAGTCGGCCACGACCTGACTAACCACACAAGTCCCTAGTGTAGGTTTATCACCTATTCAGGTTCCATCCGCAGGGAGTCCGGCCAAGGTTTCCACTACAGCCCCGAACGATATGTGCAGGGTTCCTGGTTCACCAAACGGGCGACTCGGTACACCGGGCCACGTGCCTACCGCATCATAGCCCACCCCTTGGGTCAGTGCTACGCACGGCCTCTAGCATACTACAAACACCAGAAACTACTTGCAACTCCTGGACAGAGGACAGGGGTGGTTAATAAGTCGAGAGAGTCAATCAAGGATCCCAATGTGTGGTAGTAGCTGATCTTAAATCACACATACAGATCTCAGTATTTTGGGATGGTTCCAATGAAACAACCCACCATGTACTCCTACATGGCCTCTCATCGATACCTTTACCAAATCATGTTTACACACTTAGCTCTTAACAGTGGGACATGTTCACATACCTCCAATTCATCCCCGATGAATCAGACCTGACTCAACTCTAAGCAGTAGCAGGCATGACAAACAACCATGAATGAATAGGCACATCAGGGCTCAAACAACTCCTACTCATGCTAGTGGGTTTCATCTATTTACTATGGCAATGACAGGTCATGCAGAGGAAAGGGGTTCAACTACCGCAACATGTAATAGATGAATCGTTGTTGTCCTAATGCAGTAAAAGAGAGCAGGAGCGAGAGACTGGGATTGTATCAGAATCAACAAGGGGGGTTTTGCTTGCCTGATACTTCTGAAGATAGCATAGCTCTTCATCGGTGTCATCGAACTCATCGTCGGAACCACGTCTACTGAGAGGGGAGAAATACCGACAACAGAGAAGGGACACAATTCATGCAATGCAAAATATGATGTGTGATCATGACATGGCAATATGATGTGGTTTGAGCTAATGCAAAAAAATTCATTCAAAGATTCCAAAAGTTCCCTCTTTAATGTTTGATAAATTTTGCAAGGATTTTGATCCCAACCAAAAATAGTGAACATTTTTAAGGAATTAATTGGGCTTTGAATTTAAATCAATATTGTATTTGAGTTTGGATTTATATTGATAATATTTAGAATATAAATTCGAAATACCCTAACATAATTTATGTGCATTTGTAAATGTCCAAATGAGCAACATAAAATATATCAGAGGTGTTTGGCACTTATTTGAATTTTTATTAAGTTCAAAACAATGGAAAATGAGTTAAATGAAAACACAAAACAGAAATAAAGAAAGCAGAGAAAAACTAACCCGACAACCCACTTACCTGGGAGGCCCGGCGGTAGCCGGCCCATCTGGCCCATGCCAGTCATCTCCCTACTCCCGCTAGAAGGACGAGAGCGCGTTCTCGGCGTGCACGACCACGCGCCCTGCCACCTCCTGCTTCCCGCCGCTGCCCCGACGCGCATATGAGCGCCACGCAATCCCTCCGTACCCTCTCAATCTCCCCGTGCTCCCCCCACCTCTGATCTCTCCCCGCACGTGCCCGAGTAGAGCTCGTCGCCGCTGTTCGTCATCTACATGTCCACCGGCCACCCTATCCCTCTTCGCGCCGCCCAGCGGCTCCTCCACGACGTCTCCGTCCTCTCCAATGATCCACGCGACGTCGCACACACCGCAGAGTCGCCGTCGACCTCTTCTTCAACCTCGGGCATCCGAGATCACCGGCGACCGCACCTCGTCTCCAGCCTGTCCTCGAGCCCGCTGATTCCTCCGCCGGCCTTGCTGTGAGCTCCTCTGCCTCTTACCCTCGCTCATGTGCTTAGTTTCTCGCCGTAGCCATCATTTTGAAGATGACCTAATCGCGCCGCCGCCTAAGCTCCTCGCCGTCGTGTCCATGGTCACTGTAGCCTCCAACCGAGCTCAACTACGTGCTCGCCGTGCCGCATAGGTGTCGTGGGAGCCAAGCACGCAACACCACGGCCACCATAGCCTCGTTCTCGAGTGCGCCCGAACTCCGGCCGCTGCCTATGTCGCCGCCTGGCATGAGCTGAAGGCTTTGCTGGACGCGTACGAACCCCAGCTATGCGTAGGACCAGACCATAGTCGATTTGGATGACTGTGGGCAAATCTCGAGTCCCTCCGCCGTCTCGGGCTTCACCGGTGACGAGCCGCGAGTCAACTCCGGCGAGTTTGACCCCGGTTGATCGGGATTTGACCTCCCCTGGGTCGCTGACATGCGGGCCCCGCGCTGCTAATTAACTTAGGTTAGTGCTAATTAAATTAGGTCAGTTTAGTTAGACACTGACACGCGGGCCCCACTGGTCAGTTTGACCTGGGCTGACCCATGACTCGCTGACGTCATCCTGACGTAGCGCTGACGCGGTAATTCATTTTTCTGGAATTAATTTAATTCTAAATAATCATAAAATCCACAAAATGTCTAAACTTCTAAAAATCATAGAAAATCAACCGTAACTCCAAATGGAATAATTTATATATGAAAAATTATCAGAAAAATCCAAAAATGTGTTTATGACATTTTCATGCATGTTTGAGTAACCTAAAGCTACTGTATATGACAATTTGAATTAATGGCATTTGAAATGTCTTATGTGGAGTTTGAATTTGAACCTTTGGTTCAAACCAACTTCATTTAGTATGGTTGCTAGTTGCATTAGCTCAATCAATAGCATATCGCCATGTCATGATCATCCATCATATTGTTGCATTGCATTGATTGTGTCCTTCTCTGTTGCCGGTGTTTGTCCCCTCTCAGTAGACGTTGTTTCGACGATGAGATCGATGACACCGATGAAGAACTATACTATCTTCAGAAGTGCCAGGCAAGCAAAACCCCACTTGTTCATTCCGATACAATCCCACTCTCTCGCTCCTGCTCTCTTTTACTACATTGGGATAACAACGATTCATCTGTTACATGTTGCGGTAGTTGAATCCCTTTCCTCTGCATGACCTATCATTGCCACAGTAAATATATGAAACCCACTAGCATGAGTAGGAGTTGTTTGAGCCCTGATGTGCCTACTCATTCTTGCTTGTTTGTCATGCCTAATACTGCTTAGACTTGAGTCATGTCTAATTCATCGGGGATGAATTGGAAGTGTGTGAACATGTCCTACTGTTGAGAGCTAAGTGTGTGAACACGATTTGGTAAATGTATCGATGAGAGGCCATGTAGGAGTACATGGTGGGTTATTTCATTGGAACCATCCCTAAAAACTGAGATCTGTATGTGTGATTTAAGATCAGCTACTACCACGCATTAGGCCCTGAAATATGACCCCACTCGACTTATTAACCCCCCTTGTTCTTTGTCCAGGAGTTGCAAGTAGTTTCTGGTGTTTGTTATATGCTGGAGGCCGTGCGCAGTGCTGACCCGAGGGGTGTGCTGTGATGCGGTAGGCACGTGGCCTGGTGTACCGAGTCGCCCGTTTGGTGACCTGGGAACCCTACACACATCGCTCGGGGCCGTAGTGGAAACCTCGACCGGACTCCCTGCGGATGGAACCTGAATAGGCGATAAACCTGGACTAGGGACTTGTGTGGTTAGTCAGGTCGTGGTATACACCCACGTCGGCTTTCGCTTGAAGTCTGCCGAGCACATGTCGTGTGCAGACGCTAAGTGGTGGAAACATGTGTGAAGAAGTACAACCCTGCAGGGTTAACATCATCTATTCGAATAGCCACGTCCACGGTAAAGGACTACTTGGTTGCTTATACAGTTCATAGACAAGTGAAAGTGGATACACTAAAATGCGCAAGATAAGCGTGAGTGCTATGGATGGCCTTCTCGTAGGGAGACAGGAGCGGATCCATAGTGGTGTATTGACATGGTGAATATGTGGACTCGTGTGCGCCATCCCAAAGAAAGTTCTCGTAGTACATGATAGCCACCGAGTCAAAGCTGTCTTGCTGCAGTTAAAGCCCACCACCACTTTGTTGATACTGATGCATATGTAGATAGTTCTGATGTAAGTCTTGCTGTGTACATTTGTACTCACGTTTGCTTAATTTATGTTTTTGCAGAGAGACTTCAGTGTCACTAGTAGTTCCATGGGGACTTTGAAGTTTAGCTTGTTACCTCAGCTACAATCTTGTACCCTTTGGAGGGTCTTGTAGATAGATAGGCTTAATAGCCTTCTCTCTTTTCAGATGTATTTACTCAGACATGTTTATGCTTCCGCCTATGCTTGTTTCTTGTATGACTTGAATGCTCGGTCATCAGACCCATGTTTGTAATATTTGGCTCTTCGGAGCCTAATGAATAAATACTTTGAGTCATAGAGTTTTGTTGCGATGCCATGTTGTATTTGCACATATCGAGCATATTGTGTGTATGTTATTGAAATGCTTGGTATGTGTGGGATCGGACAACCTAGTTGTTTATTCTTGGTAGCCTCTCTTATGGGGAAATGTCTCCTAGTGCTTCCACTGAGCCATGGTAGCTTGCTACTACTCCGGAACACTTTGGATGGCCGGCATGTGTCCTTCGTTCCTGTGTCTGTCCCTTCAGGGAAATGTCACGCGTTGTTCCTTTAAGTCCTTGTAGCTTGCTACGACTTGGGTCCATACGTTGATGACCGACACGTTCGTTGCTGGCTCATGTATGCATGTCCTTGTAAGTTAGTGCCACCTTGGGTTTACGACTAGACATGTCGGCCCGGGTTCTCTGTCATATGGATGCTAGGGACACTATCATTTACGTGTGCCAAAAGGTGCAAACGGTCCCGAGCCAGGTAAGGTGGCACCCGTGGGGGATACGGTGCGTGAGGTTGCAAAGCGATATGATGTGTTACATGCTAGATTGGTGTGACTTAGGATCGGGGTCCTAACAGGTGGTCCAACCCTTTTTATAGCAAAGGACAAACCGTAAACTTCTCTTATATAAAGCAAGTGCTCTCGAGGACACATGGGAATTGTCAGCTTCTCACGTTCATCATGTTTAATTGATTCATGTTCGCTACTTTGATAATTTGATATGTGGGTGGACAAGTGCTTGGGTGATGTTCTTACTTGAACAAGCAACCCACTTATGATTACCCCCTCTCGCAAGCATCCACAACTATGAAATAAGAATTAAGATAAATCTAACCATAGCATGAAACATACGGATCCAAATCAGCCCGCCTTACGGAATAAGGCATAAAGTAGGGTTCAAGCTTATGTCACTCTAGCAAGACATCATCTACTTATTGCTCCATAATGACTTCCCTTAGGCCCAAGTATGGTGAAGTTTCATGTAGTCAACGTTAAAATGACACTACTAAAGGAAGCAACAACATACATATCATCAAAATATCGAACGAATACCAACTTCACATGATTACTTATAACCAGACTTTTTCCATGTCCTCAAGAGCAAAAGTAACTACTCATAAATCATATTCATGTTCAAGATCAGAGGAAAATTGAATATGCTTGAGGATCTGAACATTTAATCTTCCACCAAATAAACCAACTAGCATCATCTACAAGATGTAATCAACACTAGTAGCAACCCACAGGTACCAATACAAGAGATCAGCTAGGGGTTGAGATGAGATGGTGCTGGTGAAGATGTTGATGAAGATTGGTCCTCTCATGATGAGAGGATCATTGGTGATGTCGATGGCTTCGATTTCCCCCTCCCGGAGGGAAGTTTCCCCGGCGGAATCACTCCGCCGTAGAGCAAAAGTGCTCTTGCCCACGTTCCACCTCGAGACAGCGACACTTCATCCTGAAAGTCTTCTTCTTATTTTTTTCTAGGGAAAATGGCTTCATATAGCAGAAGATGGGCACCCGAGGCCTGTAGGGGGGCCACAAGCTCACGGAGCGCACCCCTGAGTTTCTCGCTCCCTGGTGCCCCCCTCTTGGTATTTCTTTCACGAATATTTTTTATATATTCCAAAATAGCTATCTCTGTTGTAGCCTTTTCCGGTCCATAATTCCAGCTGCCGGCAATCACCCTATTCATGTGAAAGTTGCAAAATAAGAGAGAAAAGGCATTAGAATTGCATCATAAAGTGAAATAAAAATCCAAAACATAATAAATAACATTAGGAAAACATGATGCAAAATTGATGTATCAACTCCCCAAGCTTAGACCTCGCTTGCTGATCCGTCTCCAACGTATCTATAAATTTTTATCATTCCATGCTATTGTAGTATCAATCTTGGATGTTTTATATGCTATTTTATATCATTTTTTGGGACTAACCTATTAACCTAGTGCCCATTGTCAGTTGTTTTTTGCTTGTTTGTGGCTTTTTCAGAAAATCAATATTAGACAGAGTCCAAACATGATGAAACTTTACGGTGATTTTTTCTGGACCAGAAGGGGCCCACGAAGGTTTGGGTGAAGACCAGAAGAGTCACGAGGGAGCGACAAGCTCATAGGGCACTGATGTCGCTTGAACTACGTTAGTATTTCCCCAAAGAGGAAGGAATGATGCAACACAGCTACGGTAGGTATTTCCCTCAGTTATGAAACCAAGGTATCAATCCAGTAGGAGAACCAAGCAACACTATGTAAACAGTACCTGCACACAAAGAACAAATACTTGCAACCTGATGCGTATAAGGGGTTGTCAATCCCATCTTCGGGTAACGGCGCCAGAGATTGTCAAGTTATGGGATAAAAATGTGATAGATTGGATAAATAGATCTCGATAAAACGCGAAATAAAAGGAGCAAATAAAAACCGCAGCAAGGTATTTTTGGGTTTTTGGAATAATAGATCTGGAAATAAAAGTGGCAAATAATAGATCGGAAAGCAAATATGATAAAGAATAGACCAGGGGGCGTAGATTTTGCTAGTGGCTTCTCTCAAGAAATAGCACACGGTTGGTAAACAAATTACCGTTGGACAATTGATAGAAAATCGAATAGTTATGATGATATCCAGGAAATGATCAATATATAGGCATCACGTACAAGATTAGTAGAACAACTCCTGCCAGCATCTACTACTATTACTCCACACATCGACCGCTATCCAACATGCATCTAGTGTATTAAGTTCATGGAGAAATAGAGTAATGCAATAAGAACAATGACATGATGTAGACGAGATCTATTCATGTAGGAATAGCCCCCATCTTGTTATCCTTAATAGAAACGATAGATACGTGTCTTGTTGCCCCTTCTATCACTGGGAAAGAACATCGCACGATCAAACCCATCACAAAGCAACTCTTCCCATGGCAAGAAAAATCAAACTAGTTGGCCTCACTAAACCAAAGATTCGAAGAAGAAAATACGAGGATGATGAACCCCTCTATGATGGTGTCTAGATTGGATCTCGTGCTTCTAGAACTTGTGGCGGTTGGAATTGTGTTTCGTCGACTCCCCTAGGGTTTCTGGAATATTTGGGGATTCATAGGGCGAAGAGGCAGTGCGGGAGACCATCGAGGTGGGAACTACCGACCTGGGCAGGGTTGTCCTCTCCTCGGAGCCCCCTCTAGTACTTCTTTGGCCCAACATGTGTCTTCTGGTCCAGAAAAATTCTCCAAAATGTTTCACTGTGTTTGGACTCCGTTTGGTATTGATTTTCTGCGAAGTAAAAGAGAATCAAAAAACAGCAACTGGCACTAGGCACTATGTCAATAGGTTAGTCCCAGAACATGATATAAAGTTTCTATAAAATGATTGTAAAACATCCGAGAATGATAATATAACAGCATGGAACAATAAAAAATTATAGATACATTGAAGACGTCAGCATCCCCAAGCTTAATTCCTACTTGTCCTCCAATAGGTAAATGATAAAAATTGAATTTTTGATGTGGAATGCTGCCTAACATGTTCATCACATATTCTGTTCTTTTGTGGCATGGACATTTGGACTTTTATATGATTCAAAGCAATAGTCTAGCTTTGACATGAAGATTTCAATACTCAAGCATATCAACAAGCAACCATGTCTTTCAAAATATGAACACTAAAGAAAGTTATCCCTAGCCCATCATGCTCAATCATTGATCCATTCATGAAAAACACTCGCATATTAGCTACACCCAATGCTCAAGTACGATCATAGTGCCCCTTAGTTGGTACTTTATAAGAGAAGATGGAGACTCAAATATTTTTTTTGCATAAAGTAAATAGAAAGGCCCTTCGCAGAGGGAAGTGGGGATTTGTAGAGGTGCCAGAGCTCAAAGCTTAAATTGAGACATAAAATTTTTGAGAGGCATACTTTTCCCGTCAATGAAAATGACCGAGTAATTCCAAACACTTTCCATGCTAGATATATCATAGGCAGTTCCCAAACAGAAAATAAAGTTTATTCCTTTTCCCACGACTAGCCGTATCCATGGGTGTCGTCCATACCAACACTTTCCAAGGAATTTATTATTTGGCAACATAAAGTAAATTTCTTTTTTCATTTCAGGACTAGGCATCCCTATTACCGCCGCACTCTCATGCAATGAGAAGTGAATAAACACTCATCTTGAGAATAACACATCTAGCATGGAAAATACTGGCCACCCCTGCCGCTTCATGAGCAGCACGAGCACACAAAAAGGGAAATTTATTTTGAAAATTAGAGATGGCGCATACAAATTTTCTTAGAATGGCACGAGAATACCACATATAGGTAGGCATGGTGGACTCATATGGCAAAACTGGGTTTAAGGATTTTGGATGCACAAGTAGTGTTTCTACTTAGTAGAAGTGAAGGCTAGCAAATAGATTGAGAAGCATCCAACCAAGAAATGAAAAATCACATAAGTGAGCATTAAGCATAACTAACACCGAATAATGCACCACAAGTAGGATATAATTTCATTACATAACTATTGGCTTTCGTGCTTGCATAGGGAATCACTAACCTTAACACCAATATTCTTACTAAAGCATAATTACTCACCAACATGACTCACATATCACTTTCATCATATCGCAAAACTATTACAAGGAATCAAGTTTATTTTGTCCAATGATCTTCATGAAATTTTTTATTATATCCCTCTTGAATATCTATGACTTTGGGACTAATTTCATATGTTGCCTTTTATCTCTCAAAATAATATAAGTGAAGCATGAGAGAATTTCTTCAAAAATTTACTAACTCTCAAATAAATCTAAGTGAAGCATGAGATTATTCCTTCCAAAATATTAGAGCACACCATGCTCAAAAAGATATAAGTGAAGCACTAGAGCAATTCCATAGCTCAAAAATCTAAGTTAAGCATAGAGAGCAATTATAACAAATCATAGCATAATTTTGGTTCTCTCAAATAGGTGTCTCCAGCAAGGATAGATGACACAAACTAAAAAGAAAAATAAAAAGGACTCATATAATACAAGATGCTCCAACCAAAACTCATGATACGTGACGAATAATAATATAGCTCCAAGTAAAATACCGATGGTCGTTGGAAGAAAGAGGGGATGCCTTCCGGAGCATCCCCAAGCTTAGTTGCTCGTTTCTCCTTGAATAATAACTTGGGGTGCCATGTATCATCCCCAAGCTTAGTATCTTCTTACTCCTTATTCTTTCATCCATCGTGATCTCACCCAAAACTTGAAAACTTCCTTCACACAAAACTCAACAAAACCTTTGTGAGATCTGTTAGTATAAGAAAGCAGATCATCACTCTAAGTACTGTTGCAAACCCATTAATATTTTTTTTGCACTATATCTACTGTATTCTAACTTTACTATGGCCCATGCCCCCTGATAAAAATCATAGATTCATCAAAATAAGCACACAACGCAAAGAAAACCGAATCTGTCGAAATCAGAACAGTCTGTAGCAATCTGAAAACTTCATAAACTTCTGTAACAATAATAACTCTGAAAAAAAATAGGAAGATGTAGGCAATTTGTATATAAATTTTGTGTACAAAATTCAGAAGCTTTTGTCACTTTTGTGATTTTTGAAAATTATTTTTACTAGACGCAAAAGTTTCTATTTTCCAACAAGATCAAATCAACTATCACCAAACATAATCCCAAAGGCTTTACTTGGCACAAACACTAATTAAAACATAAAAAAACACAATCATAATAGAGGCATAATTGTGCAAACATTCAAGAATAGAAAGAAAAAGGCAAAAATGAAATTTATTCATTGGGTTGCTTCCCAACAAGCGCTATCATTTTATGCCCCTAGCTAGGCATAATGCATAGATTCAAGTATTGTCATCTTTAGTTTTATTTTCCATAGACGTGTTTTTGTTAGGAGGTTTTGCAAAAATAACTTGAAACACATTATCAACAGAAATTTTAGCATTATCAAATTGCCAATCTATGTATCCCCTTTGATTTCCGGCAACAATCCAAGAATATTGTTGATTAACATCATTTAAAATTTGTTGGATTATATCTAAAACGGGGATTTATTTTTAAGATTCTCATAAGAAATTTGATTATTTCCAAGAAAATGTCTCAACATATAATCACTATTATAAAGGATCTCATCTATCACCGGTTTTTCATGGTTCATACCATAAAAATAAAAAGTTCCCTAGCTTCCCGTATTATGTAATCAAATTCATTCATAAGAACAAGGGTAGCCAACTTTTTAGCTTTGGGATTCTTTATAATGGGTAGCTCATAAAACAATCTTTGCAAGGTAGGATGGGTACGGATAAATCTATTTTCAAATTTTAGATGAAATAGCTTCAGCATAAGATTTAGTTTTTTAAGTATATGAGCATCATTAAGAGTCAAATTTCCAACACAATTGAAAAATTCATGGATATGTTCTTTTCCCATAAAATTCCCTTTCCCCAAAACAAAAGTTTTAGCATCCAGATTGCCAGATCGTCCAATTTTAGGGGTTAGGACATCATCTGTTTCTGCCATACCAAAATCACTCATGATGACAAATTCAAGGCAAAGATAGATTTGATGAGAAAATAGAGAACGAAAAAGAGGGCAAATAAAATGGCAAATTTTTGTGAAGTGGGGGAGATGAAAACGAGAGGCAAATGGAAAATAATGTAAATTACAAGGAGATGATCGAGACTTTTTATTAGGAACCTGATAGGTGTTGATGATATCTCCCGGCAACGGCACCAGAAATTCCTTTGATGTCACTTGAACTACACCGGTATTTCCCCAAAGAGGAAGGGGTGATGCAGCATACCTACGATAGGTATTTCCCTCAGTTATGAAACCAAGGTATCAATCCAGTAGGAGAACCAAGCAACACTATTTAAACAGTATGTTCACACAAAGAACAAATACTTGCAACCCGACACATATAAGGGGTTTTCAATCCCTTCTTCGGGTAACGACGCCAAAGATTGTCACGTCGATGGGATAAAATTGTGATAGATTGGATAAATAGATCTCGATAAAATGCAACATAAAAGAAGCAAATAAAAATCTCAGCAATGTATTTTTGGGTTTTTAGAATAATAGATCTGGAAATAAAAGTGGCAAATAATAGATCAGAAATAAAATATGATAAAGAATAGACCCCGGGGTCATACATTTTGCTAGTGCCTTCTCTCAAGAAATAGCACATGATGGGTAAACAAATTACTGTTGGGAAATTGATAAAAATTGAATAGTTATGACGATATCTAGGCAATGATCAATATATAGGCATCACGTACAAGATTAGTAGACCGACTCCTGCCTGCATCTACTACTATTACTCCACACATCAACCGCTATCCAACATGCATCTAGTGTATTAAGTTCATGGAGAAACAGAGTAATGCAATAAGAATGATGACATGATGTAGATAAGATCTATTCATGTAGGAATAGCCCCATCTTGTTATCCTTAACAGCAACGACACATGTGTGTCTTGCTACCCCTTCTGTCACTGGGAAAGAACACCGTATGATCGAACCCATCACAAAGCACCTCTTCCCATGGTAACAAAAATCGATCTAGTTGGCCTAACTAAACCAAAGATTCGAATAAGAAATGTGACGCTATAAATAATCATGCATATAAGAGATCAGAAAAGACTCAAATAATATTCATTGATAAAATATTTGATCATAAACTCAAAGTTCATCGGATCCCAACAAACACACCGCTAAAAGAGTTACATCAAATATATCTCCAAGAGACCATTGCATTGAGAATCAAAAGAGAGTGAGGAAGACATCTAGCTACTGCCTACGGACCCGTAGGTCTATGGTGAACTACTCACACATCATCGGAGAGGCACCAATGAGGATGACGAACCCCTCCGTGATGGTGTCTAGATTGGATCTCATGGTTCTGGAACTTGTGGCGGCTGGAATTGTGTTTCGTCGACTCCCTTAGGGTTTTTGGAATATTTGGGGATTTATAGGGTGAAGAGGTGGTGCGGGAGGCCACTGAGGTAGGCACAAGTCACCTGGGCACGCCTAGCCCCCTAGGCGTGCACTGGTGGGTTGTGCCCCCCTCGAAGCCCCCTCTGGTACTTCTTTCGCCCAACAAGTGTCTTCTGGTCCAAAAAAATTCTCCAAAAAGTTTTGCTGCGTTTGGACTCCGTTTGGTGTTGATTTTCTGTGAAGTAAAAAACAACAATTGGCACTGGGCACTATATATGTCAATAGGTTAGTCCCAAAAAATGATATAAAGTTGCTATAAAATAATGGTAAAACATCCAAGAATGATAATATAACAGCATGGAACAATAAAAAATTATAGATATGTTGGAGACGTATCAGGCACGCCCTAGGAGGGGGCGCGCCCCTTGAGCTTGTGCACCCCTCGTGGCACCTATTGACCTAATTTCACCTCTATAAATTCCCAAATATTCCCAGTATACCAGAGAGCCGCCCGAAACACTTTTTCCGCCCTCGCAAGATTCTGTTCTTCCATGATCCCATTTGGGGCCTTTTCGGTACTCTGCCTGAGGGGGAACCGATCATAGAAGGATTCTACATCACCTTGTTGCCCTTCTAATGATGCGTGAGTAATTCACCATAGACCTACGGGTCCATAGCTAGTAGCTAGATGGCTTCTTCTCTCTCTTTGATCTTCAGTACAATTTTCTACTCAATGTTCTTGGAGTTCTATTCGATGTAATCTTCTTTTGCGGTGTTTTTTGGGATCCGATGAATTGTGGGTTTTTGATTTGAATATTTATGAATATTAACCGAGTCTTCTCTAAACTCTTTTATGCATGATTGTTATAGCTCTGTATTTCTCTCTCATCTATCTGTTTGGTTTGGCCAACTAGATTGATTTATCTTCAATGGTAGAGATGTTGTGTAATGGGTTCAATCTTGCGGTTCTCTATATCCCAGTGACTAAGTAGGGGACAAGACATGTATTTTTATTGTTGCCATTATGGGTAAAACACCGGGGTTTATTCATATTTATTGGGTTTACTTTGTCTCCATCATGCCATCTTGCTTAAGGCGTTACTCGGTTTTACACTCCCTCCGTTCTAAAATATAAGGTGTATTGATTTCCATGCAAGTCAACCATGTGAATGTTTGACCAAGATTATAGAATAAAATAACAACATATGCAATACTGGATAGATAAATTATGAAACTAGTTTTCATGATGGATCAAATGATATAAATTTTGTGTTGTGGATATTGATATATTTTTCTAAAACCTTGGTCAACCATGCACTCATTTGACTTATGGAGAAATCAATAAACCTTATATTAGGGAACGGGGGGGGGGAGTACTTAATACCCTAGATGGATGCTGGATAGCGATTGATGGGTGGAGTAATAGTAGTAGATGTAGGCAGGAGTCGATCTACTTGTCTCGGACGTGATGCCTATATACATGATCATTTCCTTGAATATCGTCATAATTATGCACTTTTCTATCAACTGCCCAACAGTAATTTGTTCACCCAATGTATGCTATGTGCTCGAGAGAGAAGCCTCTAGTGAAAACTATGGCCCCCGGGTCTACTTTTGTCATATAGAAAACACAAACAAACCTTGCTGCAATTTTCTATTTTATTTTTATTTTATCTTTATAATTTATATATCTACCACTATGAAATTTAATCCTTGCAAGTAACTGTCGAGGGGATTGACAACCCCCTTATTCGCGTTGGGTACAAGTATTCGCTTTTGTGTGTGCAGGTGCTGTTCACGAGGCTTTGTGTGATTATCCTACTGGATTGATAACCTTGGTTGTTAACTGAGGGACATACTTATCTCTATGGTACTTCATCATCCTCTCCTCTTCGAGGAAATCCCAACGCAGCTCACAAGTAGCAGGAAGAATTTTTGGCGCCGTTGCCGAGGAGACATCATCAATACCTTTCAAGTACCATTGCACAAACTATCATCTACTTGCTCTTATTTTTATTTTCCTTTGCCTCACGTTTTCATCTCCCCCACTTCTATTTTTTGACAAAAACACAAATATATTTTTGTTTGCTTGTTTGCTTGCTTTGTCGCTATGTCTTAAGAAAACACTAAGTTGTGTGAATTTTCAAATACTAATAATATCGATTCTATTGGTATTCCAGTTGCTGCTCCCGCCACTAGTGTGGAGTCATGTGATATTAATGTTGCTTTTCTAAATCTTGTTATGACAATTTTCAGGTAGTCCTAATGAAGATGTTGCATCCATCTTAATACTTTCATTGAATTATGCGATATGAAAAAATAATGACATTGTTAAATTAAATTTATTTCGGTTCTCACTACGAGACCATGCTAAAACTTTGTTTTCATCCTTGCCTTGAAATAATATTAATTCTTGGGATAAGTGTAAGGATGCTTTTATTACTAGTATTCTCCTCCCAAAAAAATTATTTCTCTTAGAAATCAAATTATGAACTTTAAGCAACTTGAGCATTAACATGTTGCACAATCTTGGGAGAGAATGAAATTAATGATAAGAAATTGTCCCACTCATGGTTCAAGTTTATGGATGATTATACGAAATTTCTACGCAGGACTAAACTTTGTCTCTAGAAAACTTCTAGACTCCGCTGCAGCTGGAACCTTTATGGAAATCACATTAGGAGAAGCTACAAAACTCCTTGATAACATTATGGCAAATTACTCTCAATGGCATAACGAAAGAGCTCCAACTGGTAAGAAGGTAATTCTGTCGAAGAAATTACTACGTTGAGTGATAAAATGGATGCTCTTATGAAATTGGTTGCTAATAAAAATGCTCATGTTTATCCTAATGATGTGTCATTCTCTACTTTGATTAAGCAAAATAATAATGTCGTTGATGTGAATTTTGTCTCTAGAAATAATTTCAATAACAATCACTACTGCAGGATGCTGCTGACGCGACACTACGGTCAGAGACCCTTCGATGAAACTATGTGCGATGCAATAATCGCAAATGATGGTGTAAAAAACCGTCAAAAAAGGTGCAAAACGTATGCGATGACGGATTTATCAAACACAGTTTAGATTTTGGTTGTGTGTGCGATGCAGGGCATACGGTTCAGTTCAATGAAATGTTTGCGATGAGGAAGAAGAACGGAAACGGGTAGCCGGACGAAGGCATGTGGGATATACAACATACAGTTCACTCGGATTAACTATTTGTGATGAGGCGGAACAACAGACACAGGCAGCTATATAAAGGTGTGTGATTGAGGGTATACACTTCGAAGGATTAACTATGTTGCGGGATTTCCACGGCCACCTATGGGACCGGGCGGCCCCTTGTTGGTTCGGCAGGGGGACGACGTGTTGCACAAAGAGCAGACCAGCGTTCGGCCGCGTGGTAGAGAGCACACAATCGATTTACCCAGTTTCGGGCTGTCGCGAGGCGTAAGACCCTACTCTTGTGTTAGTCGATTGATGGAAGAATGGAGGTGGTGGTGCGTAGTACACTTGCCCAGGAAGGTTTGCCCGAGGCGGCTACGTGTATGTGCTGGCTTGGGGTTGTCAACTTTCCAACCTCCTGATATGTCTCCAATGTATCTATAATTTTTGATTGCTCCATGCTATATTATCTACTGTTTTGGACAATATTGGGCTTTATTATCCACTTTTATATTATTTTTGGGACTAACTTATTAACTGGAGGCCCAGCCCAGAATTGTTGTTTTTTGCCTGTTTTAGGGTTTCAAAGAAAAGGAATATCAAACAGATTCCAAACGGAATGAAACCTTCGGGAACGTGATTTTCTCAACTAGCAAGACCCAGGAGACTTGGACCCTATGTCAAGACACAAAAGAGGAGGCCACGACGTAGGGGGCGTGCCTACCCCCCCCCCCACCCCAGGTGCAGCCTCCACCCTCGTGGGCCCCCTGTTGCTCCACCAACATACTCCTTCCTCCTATATATACCTACGTACCCGAAACGATCAGATACGGAGCCAAAACCCTAATTCCACCACCGTAACTTTCTGTATCCGCGAGATCCCATCTTGTGGCCTGTTCCGGAGCTCCGCCAGAGGGGGCATTGATCACGGAGGGCTTCTACATCAACACCATAGCCCCTCCGATGAAGTGTGAGTAGTACACCTCAGACCTACGGGTCCATAGTTAGTAGCTAGATGGCTTCTTCTCTGTTTTTGGATCTCAATACAATGTTCTCCCCCTCTCTTGTGGAGAACTATTCGATCTAATCTTCTTTTTGCGGTGTGTTTGTTGAGACCGATGAATTGTGGGTTTATGATCAAGTCTATCTATGAAAAATATTTGAATCTTCTCTGAATTCTTTTATGTATGATTGGTTATCTTTGCAAGTATCTTTGAATTATCAGTTTGGTTTGGCCGACTAGATTGATCTTCCTTGCAATGGGAGAAGTGCTTAGCTTTGGTTCAATCTTGCGGTGTCCTTTCCTAGTGATAGTAGGGGCAGCAAGGCACGTATTGTATTGTTGCCATCGAGGATAACAAGATGGGGTTTTCATCATATTGCATGAGTTTATCCCTCTACATCATGTCATCTTGCTTAAGGCGTTACTCTGTTTTCATTAACTTAATACTCTAGATGCATGCTGGATAGTGGTCGATGAGTGGAGTAATATTAGTAGATGCAGGCAGGTGTCAGTCTACTTGTCTCGGACATGATGCCTATATACATGATCATACCTAGATATTATCATAACTATGCTCAATTATGTCAATTGCTCAATAGTAATTTGTTCACCCACCGTAGAATACTTATGCTCTCGAGAGAAGCCACTAGTGAAACCTATGGCCCCCGGGTCTATCTTCATCATATTAATCTCCCAATACTTAGTTATTTCCTTTGCTTTTTTCCTTTGCTTTTATTTTACTTTGCATCTTTATCACAAAAATACCAAAAATATTATCTTATCATATCTATCAGATCTCACTCTCGTAAGTGGCCGTGTAGGGATTGGCAACCCCTTATCGCGTTGGTTGCTGCTACCTCTTGATCTTGCGTTGGATTTCCCCGAAGAGGAAAGGATGATGCAGCAGAGTAGCGTAAGTATTTCCCTCAGTTTTTGAGAACCAAGGTATCAATCCAGTAGGAGGCCACGCTCAAGTCCCTCGTACCTGCACAAAATGATAGCTACTCGCAACCAACGCGACTAGGGGTTGTCAATCCCTTCACGGTCACTTACGAGATTGAGATCTGATAGATATAATATTTTTGCTATTTTTGGCATAGAGATGCAAAGTGAAAAGTAAAAGGCAAAGTAAAAAAGCAAAGCAAGATTAAGGTGATGGAGATTGATATGATGAGAATAGACCCGGGGGCCATAGGTTTCACTAGTGGCTTCTCTCAAGAGCATAAGTATTCTACGGTGGGTGAACAAATTACTGTTGAGCAATTGACAGAATTGAGCATAGTTATGAGAATATCTAGGCATGATCATGTATATAGGCATCACGTCCGTGACAAGTAGACCGAAACGATTCTGCATCTACTACTATTACTCCACTCATCGACCGCTATCTAGCATGCATCTAGAGTATTAAGTTAAAAACAGAGTAACGCTTTAAGCAAGATGACATGATGTAGAGAGATAAATTCATGCAATATGAAATAAACCCCATTTTGTTATCCTCGATGGCAATGATGCAATACGTGCCTTGCTGCCCCTTCTGTCACTGGGAAAGGACACCGCAAGATCGAACCCAAAGCTAAGCACTTCTCCCATGGCAAGAACTACCAATCTAGTTGGCCAAACCAAAAGGATAATTCAAAGAGACTTGCAAAGATAACCAATCATACATAAAAGAATTCAGAGAAGATTCAAATATTATTCATATATAGACTTGATCATAAACCCACAATTCATCGGTCTCAACAAACACACCGCAAAAAGAAGAAGATTACATCGAATAGATCTCCACGAGAGAGGGGGTGAACTTTGTATTGAGATCCAAAAAGAGAGAAGAAGCCATCTAGCTAATAACTATGGACCCAAAGGTCTGAGGTAAACTACTCACACTTCATCGGAGAGGCTATGGTGATGTAGAAGCCCTCCGTGATGACGGCCCTCTCCGGCGGAGCTCCGGAACAGGCCCTAAGATGGGATCTCGTGGATATAGAAAGTTGCGGCGGTGGAATTAGGTTTTTGGCTCCGTCCCTGTTCGTTTGGGGGTACGTTGGTATATATAGGAGGAAGAAGTATGTCGGTGGAGCTTCGGTGGGCCCACGAGGGTGGGGGCGCGCCTGGGGGTATAGGGTGCGCCCCCTACCTCGTGCCCACCTTGAAGCTTCCTTGGCTCCGTTTGGACTCCGTTTGATATTCCGTTTCTTCGAAACACTGAAATAGGCAAAAAACAGCAATTCTGGGCTGGGCCTCCGGTTAATAGGTTAGTCCCAAAAATAATGTAAAAGTGGAAAATAAAGCCCAATATAGTCCAAAACAATAGATAATATAACATGGAGCAATCAAAAATTATAGATACGTTGGAGACGTATCAGGCATCCCCAAGCTTAATAACTGCTCGTCCTCGAGTAGGTAAATGATAAAAACAGAATTTTTGATGTGGAGTGCTATTTGGCATAATTTCAATGCAGATCTTCTTAATTGTGATATGATTATTCAGATTCGAAAGATTCAAGACAAAAGTTTATGTTGACATAAAAATAATAATACTTCAAGCATAGTAACAAAGCAATTATGTCTTCTCAAAATAACATGGCCAAAGAAAGTTATCCCTACAAAATCATATAGTCTGGCTATGCTCTATCTTCACCACACAAAGTATTTAAATCATGCACAACCCCGATGACAAGCCAAGCAATTGTTTCATACTCTAACTTTTTCAAAACTTTTTCAATCTTCACGCAATACATGAGCGTGAGCCATGGATATAGCACTATATGTGGAATAGAATGGTGGTTGTGGAGAAGACAAAAAGAGGGGAAGATAGTCTCACATCAACTAGGCGTATCAACGGGCTATGGAGATGCCCATCAATAGATATCAATGTGAGTGAGTAGGGATTGCCATGCAACGGATGCACTAGAGCTATAAGTATATCAAAGCTCATCAAAAAAACTAAGTGGGTGTGCATCCAACTTGCTTCCTCACGAAGACCTAGGGAATTTTGAGGAAGCCCATCACAGGAATATACAAGCCAAGTTCTATAATGTAAAATTCCCACTAGTATATGAAAGTGACATAACGAGAGACTCTCTATCATGAAGATCATGGTGCTACTTTGAAGCACAAGTGTGGTAAAAGGATAGTAACATTGTCCCTTCTCTCTTTTTCTCTCATTTTTTTATTTGGGCCTTTTCTCTTCTTTTTTTATGTCCTCTTTTTTTTCGTCCGGAGTCTCATCCTGACTTATGGGGGAATCATAGTCTCCATCATTCTTTCCTCACTTTGGACAATGCTCTAAAAATGATGATCATCACACTTTTATTTTTCTTACAACTCAACAACTCGATACTTAGAACAAAATATGACTCTATATGAATGCCTCCGGCGGTGTATCGGGATATGCAATGAATCAAGAGTGACATGTATGAAAGAATTATGAACGGTGGCTTCGCCACAAATACGATGTCAACTACATGATCATGCTAGCAATATGACAATGATGGAGCGTGCCATAATAAACGGAACGGTGGAAAGTTGCATGGCAATATATCTCGGAATGGATATGGAAATGCCATGATAGGTAGGTGGTAGGTATGGTGGCTGTTTTGAGGAAGGTATATGGTAGGTGTATGATACCGGCAAAAAGTGCGCGGTATTAGAGAGCCAAGCGATGCTGGAAGGATGGGAAAAAGTGCATACAATCCATGGACTCAACATTAGTCATAAAGAACTCATATACTTATTGCAAAAATCTAGAAGTTACCAAAGCAAAGTATTACGCGCATGCTCCTAGGGGGATAGATTGGTAGGAAAAGACCATCGCACGTCCCCGACCGCCACTCATAAGGAAGACAATCAATAAATAAATCATGCTCCGACTTCATCACATAACGGTTCACCATACGTGCATGCTACGGGAATCACAAACTTTAACACAAGTATTCTTTAAATTCACAACTACTCAACTAGCATGACTCTTATATTATTACCTCCATATCTCAAAACAATTATCATGCTTCAATCTTTTCTTATTATTCAATGCACTCAAAAGAAAGTTTCACAAATCTTGAATACCAAGCATATTATTATTAAGCAAATTACCATGCTATTAAGAGACTCTCAAAATAATTTAAGTGAAGCATGAGAGATCAATAGTTTCTTTAAAAAAAATCCACCACCATGCTCTTAAAAGATCTAAGTGAAGCACATAGAGCAAAATTATAACGCTCAAAAGATATAAGTGAAGCACATAGAGCAAAATTATAACGCTCAAAAGATATTAGTGAAGCACATAGAGCAAAACTACATAGCTCAAAAGATATAATTGAAGCACATAGAGTATTCTATCAAATTTTAATTCATGTATGGCTCTCTCAAAAGGTGTGTACAGCAAGGATGATTGTGGCATACTAAAACACAAAGACACAAATAATACAATACGCTCCAAGCAAAACACATATCATGTTGGTGAATAAAAATATAGCTCCAAGTAAATTACCGATGGAAGTGGACGAAAGAGGGGATGCCTTCTGGGTGCCATGGGAATCCCCAAGCTTAGGCTCTTGCCACTTGTTGTTCCATAATCCATCAAAAGAATTCACCCAAAACATGAAAACTTCACAACACAAAACTCAATAGAAATCTCGTGAGCTCCGTTAGATAAATAAAACAAAAGACCACTTAAAGGTAATGTAATGAACTCATTCTTTAATTATATTGGTGTTAAACCTACTGTATTCCAACTTCTCTATGGATTATAAACTATTTTACTAGCCATAGATTCATCAAAATAAGCAAACAACACACGAAAAACAGAATCTGTCAAAAATAGAACAGTCTGTAGTAATCTGTAGCTAGCGCAAGATCTGGAACCCCAAAAATTCTAAAATAATTTATCTATTAATCATCTGCAAAAACAATTAACTAAATAGCACTCTCCAAATAAAAATGACAGCAGTTCTCGTGAGCGCTAAAGTTTCTGTTTTTTACAGCAAGTTCAACAAGACTTTCCCCAAGTCTTCCCAACAGTTCTACTTGGCACAAACACTAATTAAACACAAAAAACACAACCAAAACAGAGGCTAAATAAATTATTTATTACTAAAGAGGAGCAAAAAGCAAGGAATAAAAATAAAATTGGGTTGCCTCCCCACAAGCGCTATTGTTTAACGCCCCTAGCTAGGCATAAAAGCGAGGATAGATCTAGGTATTGCCATCTTTGGTAGGCAATTCTTCAATGAGGCATCTATCTTTCTTAGAAATTTCTTCCTTTCTAGTAATAATCAAACCTTTAGGCACAAGATCAAACAATTCATTCGTAGCATAAGATTCCTTAATGATAGCAAAAATATCGGGATGAATGCTTATAGATTTAAGATCCAAAGTTTCCTTACTAGATGATTCACCCTTATTCTTAGGAACATACATAAGCTTGGCAATTTTAGTGGGAGGACTAGAAGTATTCTTTACGGAAGAAAAAGCGGTTCCGAAGTTGGTAATGATACCCTCAAGTTTACCGATTCTAGTGGAATCTAGATTTATTTTCTCATTAACCATGGGTTCCTTTTCCTTAATATTTTTCAAAGTCATTCCTACCTTAGATCCATATTGGGTAATTTGATTATGGATGTTTTTATCTAGATTATCAATTGATTCAATGGTAGCAACTTTGTTTTCAATAATTTCAAGCCTTTGCATAACATGCTCCAATGTTAACATAGTTCCATTAACCAAACGAGGTGGTGAGCCAAATAAATATATCATAGCATTATAAGAATCAAAAGTGTGGCTACCCAAGAAATTCCCCCCGGTAATGGTATCAAGGATATATCTATACTAAGGACTAGCACCTACATAAAAATTGCAAAGAAGGACTGAAGTAGATTGCTTCCTGGTAGATCTATTTTGAGCATTGCAAATTCTATACCAAGCGTCTTTCAGATTTTCTCCCTCCCTTCATTTAAAATGTAGGACTTCATTCTCGGGAGATAACGGAGAAGAGATAAGATTAGTCATGACGACAAGGCAAGCGAGAAAAAGGCAAATGGAGAAAGAGAGGCGGAGAAGGAGAAGGAGATTGGGAAAGAGAGGGCGAATAAAACGACAAGGGTGAAGTGGGGGAGAGGAAAACGAGAGGCAAATGGCAACTAATGTAATGCGAGAGATAGGATTGTGATGGGTACTTGGTATGTTGACTTTTTGCGTAGACTCCCCAGCAATGGCGCCAGAAATTCTTCTTGCTACCTCTTGAGCTTGCGTTGGATTTCCCCGAAGAGGAAAGGATGATGCAACAGAGTAGCGTAAGTATTTCCCTTAGTTTTTGAGAACCAAGGTATCAATCCATTAGGAGGCCACGCTCAAGTCCTTCGTACCTGCACAAAACGATAGCTACTCGCAACCAATGCGATTAGGGGTTGTGAATCTCTTCACGGTCACTTACGAGAGTGAGATCTGATATATATAGTATTTTTGGTATTTTTGGTATAGAGATGCAAAGTGAAAAGTAAAAGGCAAAGTAAAAAAGCAAAGCAAGATTAAAGTGGTGGAGATTGATATGATGAGAATAGACCCAAGGGACATAAGTTTCACTAGTGGCTTCTCTCAAGAGCATAAGTATTCTACAGTGGGTGAACAAATTACTATGGAGCAATCGACAGAATTGAGCATAGTTATGAGAATATCTAGGCATGATCATGTATATAGGCATCACGTCCATGACAAGTAGACCGAAACGCTTCTGCATCTACTACTATTACTCCACTCATCGACCGCTATCCAGCATGCATCTAGAGTATTAAGTTAAAAGCAGAGTAACGCTTTAAGCAAGATGACATGATGTAGAGAGATAAATTCATGCAATATGAAATAAACCCCATCTTGTTATCCTCGATGGCAACGATGCAATAAATGCCTTGCTGCCCCTTCTGTCACTGGGAAAGGACACCGCAAGATCGAACCCAAAGCTAAGCACTTCTCCCATGGCAAGAACTACCAATCTAGTTGGCCAAACCAAACGGATAATTCGAAGAGACTTGCAAAGATAACCAATCATACATAAAAGAATTCAGAGAAGATTCAAATATTATTCATAAATAGACTTGATCATAAACCCACAATTCATCGGTCTCAACAAACACACCGCAAAAAGAAGAAGATTACATCGAATAGATCTCCATGAGAGAGGGGGAGAACTTTGTCTTGAGATCCAAATAGAGAGAAGAAGCCATCTAGCTAATAACTATGGACCCGAAGGTCTGAGGTAAACTACTCACACTTCATCGGAGAGGCTATGGTGATGTAGAAGCCCTCCGTGATGACGACCCTCTTTGGCGGAGCTCCGGAACAGGCCCCAAGATGGGATCTCATGGATACAGAAAGTTGCGTTGGTGGAATTAGGTTTTTGGCTCCGTCCCTATTCGTTTGGGGGTACGTAGGTATATATAGGAGGAAGAAGTACGTCGGTGGAGCTTCGATGGGCCCACGAGGGTGGGGGCGCGCCTGGGGGTATAGGGCGCACCCCCTACCTCGTGCCCACCTCGAAGCTTCCTTGGCATAGGGTCCAAGTCTCCTGGGTCATATTCAGGAAGAAAATCACGTTCCAGAAAGGTTTATTCCATTTGGACTCCGTTTGATATTCCGTTTCTTCGAAACACTGAAATAGGCAAAAAACATCAATTCTGGGCTGGGCCTCCGGTTAATAGGTTAGTCCCAAAAATAATATAGAAGTGTAAAATAAAGCCTATTATAGTCCAAAACAGTAGATAATATAGCATGGAGCAATCAAAAAGTATAGATACGTTGGAGACGTATCAGTTGCGAGGATTTATTTGTTTTGTGCATGTGCGAGGGACTCGCGCCTAGCCTCCTACTGGATTGATACCTTGGTTCTCAAAAACTGAGGGAAATACTTACACTACTTTGCTGCATCATCCCTTCCTCTTCGGGGAAAACCAACGCAGTGCTGAAGAGGTAGCAAGAAGGATTTCTGGCGCTGTTGCCGGGGAGGTCGACGCAAAAGTCAATATACCAAGTACCCATCACATACCCTTATCTCCCGCATTACATTATTTGCCATTTTCCTCTCATTTTCCTCTCCCCCACTTCACCCTTGTCGTTTTATTCGCCATCTCTCTCTATCCTCCCTCTCTTTCTCTATTTGCCTCTTTTTGCCCGCTTGCTTTTTGTTTGCTTGTGTGTTAGTTTGCTTGCTTGTCACGATGGCTCAAGATAACACTAAATTGTGTGACTTCACCAATACCAACAATAATGATTTTATTAGCACTCCAATTGCTCCTCTTACCGATGCTGAATCTTGTGAAATTAATACTGCTTTGCTGATTCTTGTCATGAAAGATCCGTTTTCCAGCCTTCCTAGTGAAGATGCCGCTACCCATCTAAATAGCTTCATTGATTTGTGTGATATGCAAAAGAAGAAAGATGTGGATAATCATATTATTAAATTGAAGCTATTCCCTTTTTCGCTTAGAGATCGTGCTAAAGCTTGGTTTTCGTCTTTGCCTAAAAATAGTATTGATTCATGGAACAAGTGCAAAGATGCTTTTATCTCTAAGTATTTTCCTCCCGCTAAGATCATCTCTCTTAGAAACAATATTATGAATTTTAAGCAACTTGATCATGAACATGTTGCACAAGCTTGGGAGAGAATGAAACTAATGATACGTAATTGCCCTACTCATGGTTTAAATTTGTGGATGATTATACAAAAATTTTATGCCGGATTGAATTTTGCTTCTAGAAATTTTTTTATATTCGGCCGCGGGAGGCACTTTTATGGAAATCACTTTAGGAGAAGCTACTAAACTCCTAGATAATATTATGGTTAATTATTCTCAATGGCATACTGAAAGATCTACTAATAAGAAGGTGCATGCAGTAGAAGAAATTAATGTTTTGAGTGGAAAGATGGATGAACTTATGAAATTATTTGCCAGTAAGAGTGTTTCTTCTGATCCTAATGATATGCCCTTGTCTAATTTGATTGAGAATAATAATGAGTCTACGGATGTGAATTTTGTTGGTAGGAACAATTTTGGTAACAACGTGTATAGAGGAAATTTTAATCCTATGCCTTATCCTAGTAATCCCTCTAATAATTATGGTAATTCCTACAACAATTCATTGATGCCCTCTTATTTTGAATCTAATATTAAAGAATTTATTACTTCGCAAAAGAATTTCAATGCTTTGATTGAAGAAAGATTACTTAAGATTGATGAGTTGGCTAGGAACGTTGATAGAATTTCTCTTGATGTTGATTCTTTGAAACTTAGATCCATTCCACCTAAACATGATATCAATGGTCTCTCAAAGCCATGAGAATTTCCATTGATGAGTGCAAAGAAAGAACCGCTAGGATGCGTGCTAAAAAAGATGCCTTTATAAGAGCGTGTTCTTCTAGTTCCTATGAAAATAAAGATGAAGATCTAAAAGTTATTGATGTGTCCCCTATTAAATCTTTGTTTTGCAATATGAATCTTGATAATGATGGGACTGAATATGATCCACCTTTACCTAGAAGGCGTTCCAAGAATTCAGAATTTTTTGATCTTGATGCTAAAATTGATAAAAGTGGGATTGAAGAAATTAAAACCCTAGATGTTGCTAAACCCACTATTATGGATTTCAAGGAATTTAACTATGAAAATTGCTCTTTGATTGATTGTATTTCCTTGTTGCAATCCGTGCTAAATTCTCCTCACGCTTATAGTCAAAATAAAGCGTTTACTAAACATATCATTGATGCCTTGATGCAATCTTATGAGGAAATACTTGAATTGGTAGTTTCTATCCCTAGAAAACTCTATGATGAGTGGGAACCAACTATTAAAATTAAAATTAAAATTAAAGATCATGAATGCTATGCTTTATGTGATTTGGGTGCTAGTGTTTCCACGATTCCAAAGACTTTGTGTGATTTGTTAGGTTTCCGTGATTTTGATGATTGCTCACTAAACTTGCACCTTGCGGATTCCACTATTAAGAAACCTGTGGGAAGAATTAATGATGTTCTTATTGTTTCAAATAGGAATTATGTGCCCGTAGATTTTATTGTTCTAGACATAGATTGCAATCCTTCATGTCCTATTATTCTTGGTAGACCTTTCCTTAGAACGATTGGTGCAATTATTGATATGAAGGAAGGAAATATTAGATTCCAATTTCCATTAAGGAAAGGCATGGAACACTTTCCTAGAAAGAAAATTAAATTACCTTATGAATCTATTATGAGAGCCACTTATGGATTGCCTACCAAAGATGGCAATACCTAGATCTATCCTTGTTTGTTATGCCTGGCTAGGGGCGTTAAACGATAGCGCTTGTTGGGAGGCAACCCAATTTTATTTTTATTCCTTGCTTTTTGATCCTGTTTAGTAATAAATAATTTATCTATCCTCTGTTTGGGTTGTGCTTTTTGTGTTTGTTAGTGTTTGTGCCAAGTAGAACCGTTGGGAAGACTTGGGGAAAGTCTTGTTACACTTGCTGTAAAAAACAGAAACTTTAGCGCTCACGAGAACTGCTGCCATTTTTATTTGGAAAGTGATATTTAGTTAATTATTTTTTCAGATGATTAATTGATAAATTCCTCACGTCCAGAAAGTTATTTAAGAATTTTTGGGGTTCCAGATCTTGTGCTAGCTACATATTACTGCAGACTGTTCTGTTTTTGACAGATTCTGTTTTTTCGTGTGTTGTTTGCTTATTTTGATGAATCCATGGCTAGTAAAATAGTTTATAAACCATAGAGAAGTTGTAATACAGTAGGTTTAACACCAATATAAATAAAGAATGAGTTCATTACAGTACCTTGAAGTGGTCTTTTGTTTTATTTCGCTAACGGAGCTCACGAGATTTTCTACTTTGAGTTTTGTGTTGTGAAGTTTTCAAGTTTTGGGTAAAGATTTGATGGATTATGGAACAAGGAGTGGCAAGAGCCTAGGCTTGGGGATTCCCATGGCACCCCCAAGATAATCTAAGGACACATAAATGACAGAGCTTGGGGATGCCCCAGAAGGCATCCCCTCTTTCGTCTACTTCTATCGGTAACTTTACTTGGAGCTATATTTTTATTCGCCACATGATATGTGTTTTGCTTGGAGCGTATTGTATGATTTGAGTCTTTACTTTTTAGTTTACCACAATCATCCTTGCTTTACACACCTTTTGACAGAGCCATACATGATTTGGAATTTGTTAGAATACTCTATGTGCCTCACTTATATCATTTGAGTTATATAGTTTTGCTCTAGTACTTCACTTATATCTTTTAGAGCACGGTGGTGGATTTGTTTTACAAAAAATATTGGTCTCTCATGATTCACTTAGATTATTTTGAGAGTCTATCATGGTAATTTGCTTAAAAAATCCTAATATGCTTGGAATTCAAGAATAGTAAAAGAACTTCCTTATGAGTGTGTTGAATGCTATGAGAAGTTTGATGCTTGATAATTGTTTTGAGATATGAAGATGGTGATATTAGAGTTATGCTAGTTGAGTAGTTGTGAATTTGAGAAATACTTGTGTTAAAGTTTGTGATTCCCGTAGCATGCACGTATGGTGAACCATTATGTGATGAAGTCGGAGCATGATTTATTTTTTGATTGTCTTCCTTATGAGTGGTGGTCGGGGACGAGCGATGGTCTTTTCCTACCAATCTATCCCCCTAGGAGCATGCGCGTAATACTTTTCTCTGATAACTTGTAGATTTTTGCAATAAGTATATGAGTTCTTTATGGCTACTATTGAATCCATGGATTATACACACTTTTCTCACCCTTCCACCATTGCTAGCCTCTCTAATACCGCGCACCTTTCGCCGGTATCATACACCCACCATATACCTTCCTCAAAACAGCCACCATACCTACCTATTATGGCATTTCCATAGCCATTCCGAGATATATTGCCATGCAACTTTCTAGCATTCCATTTATTATGACACACTCCATCATTGTCATATTGCTTAGCATGATCATGTAGTTGACATCGTATTTGTGGCAAAGCCACCATTCATAATTCTTTCATATGTGTCACTCTTGATTCATTGCACATCCCGGTACACCGCCAGAGGCATTCATATAGAGTAATATTTTGTTCTAAGTATCGAGTTGTAATTGTTGAGTTGTAAGAAAAATAAAAGTGTGATGATCATCATTATTAGAGCATTGTCCCAGTGTGGAAAGGTTGATGGAGACTATGATTCCCCCACAAGTCGGGATGAGATTCCGGTCGAAAAAAAGAGAGAAAGAAAAGAGGCCATAAAAAGGGAGAAAAGGCCCAAATAAAAAATGAGAGAAAAAGAGAGAAGGGTCAATGTTACTATCCTTTTACCACACTTGTGCTTCAAAGTAGCACCATGATATTCATGATAGAGAGTCTCCTATGTTGTCACTTTCATATACTAGTGGGAATTTGTCGGTGTACTAGAGTAGGGGTACCCTAGTATCCCGAACTCGTGCACGGGCAGTTGCAGCACCCCGCGGCAAGGCTTGCCGGGTGACCGCCAAGACCCTCCGTGGTTCCCTTGAAGACCATTCAAGATCAAAGTACACAAACCAAGGCCCCGGCAAGAGGAGCTTGCCGGGAGGGCCAACCAAGGCCCCGGCAAGAGGATCTTGCCGGGAAGAGCCAAGGCCCCGGCAAGAGGAGCTTGGCGGGAAGGCCAACCAAGGCCCCGGCAAGAGGATCTTGCCGGGAAGAGACAAGACCCCGGCAAGAGGAGCTTGCCGGGAAGGCCACTCAAGGCATACCAAGAAAGCTTGCCGTGACGCGCCCTGCGTCCCGGCAAGATCCGGCGAGCGACAAGCTTCCGGACGCGACAAGACGACGGCCGCGGCAAGGAGCTTGCCGCGGGAAACCACCACTTCGTGCCCGCGCTCCAGCACACCTGCTAACGTGTCGCTCTAGGACTCTCCCAAGCACACGTGGCAGGAGGCTGTGCAGCTAGGGGTACGTGGTGGCAAGCGGAGATGAAGAGAAGCCCATCGTGGCAAACGGTGGCGCTCCTAACGGTCACCTTTTGCACTGTTTAGGAGACTCAGACAGGCATTTAATGCCCTTGTCCCCTGCCGTCAGAGTTAGGTAGGGTGCACTGTATCCACAGTAGCGGTAGCTGCACCTACCGCATCCTTTTCCATTTTTACCCTCCTAGTCTACGCTGCCACCTGTGGGTGACCCCTTGAGAGTATAAA
This sequence comes from Triticum aestivum, assembly GCF_018294505.1. Taxonomy (NCBI): domain Eukaryota; kingdom Viridiplantae; phylum Streptophyta; class Magnoliopsida; order Poales; family Poaceae; genus Triticum; species Triticum aestivum. Next base: position 415,635,599 of record NC_057800.1, read on the forward strand.
AGGAGGCCCAAGCGCAATGTAGAGGGGGTTCGGCCGGTTCGGCTCATTCGAGACACCAGAAACACTCCCACGCTTAGTCTGGTAGCGTCGATCGCTCCTGAGCAAAGATTCAATACACACAAACAAGCAGCAGTAGGGTTTTACGCATCCGTGCGGCCCGAAGCTGGGTAAAACTGCCCGCGTGTACTGCCTCGATCCGCTCTTTGTGCGCTCTCCGCCTCCCACCGAACCGAAAGGGGCCCTATCCCCATAGGTGTTGGTGGATCAGCACCCCCCGACATCTTTAGCGCGCTAGGTAGGGGGCGTCGAGATTGTGCGAACCCGATCCGGCGTGCACGCAAGCTAAATCTTCATCGTCTTCATCGACATGCCACCGAAGAAGAAGGATTCGGAGGCAGCTGTTCCGTCCACGTCAAGGCTCAGCTGTTCTTCATCGTCATGGCTCCTAAGAAGCGGGCCAGCAAAAGAACGGCGCCAGTGCGGCAACAAAAAAGCTAAGTCGTGCGAAACTTTAGATATTTCCTTTCTATATAAAGTTATCCGCCTCGTAGATCTTGTTCTTTGTACGGAAAACCTGTGCGCGGAGGAATCAACTCGTAGCTAGTTGCGCCCTTACTTTGTTTCGAGTCCTCTCAACAACTTAAGTGAGCTGCTAGAGCCCTTACTTTGCTTCGAGTCCGCTCAGCAACTTAAGTGAGCCGCTAGCGCCCTTACTTTGTTTCGAGCCCGCTCAACAACTTAAGTGAGCTGCAACTAGGTGCGACAAGGTTGCTTGTCGGTAGCGACCCCGCCAGCAGGCTGCTGAAGTTCCGCACTCGGCGCTCGCGGCAAGGGTGCCTGCACCGGCAAGTTTCCCTAGAAAGCGTAGGGTGGACGTACAAAGAGAGGTTGAACAGGAAGATAGCATGCACTATTTATTTGAGATTTCTGCATAGACCTGTATGCCAAGGAGCCTTCTCGGGGCTAGTTGCACTCCATGTTGCCTCGAGTCTGCTCGGCAACTTGTGCGGTTGCGCTAGAACCAAGAAGGTAAACCTTTCCGGGAGGCGATGTTCCTGAATAGCCGCTAAGGGCCCGTTCCCTCAAGCGCTGCTGGCTGGATCATACGCACCGGAAAGCATTCCAGCAGGCATAGGGAATATGTAGCAGAAGTCAAAATTCACAAGCGAGCTAAGTGCACTTCGGATGCTAATCACTTGTCATGTTTGAACGCAGTTATGGCCCAGGGGCTGGCAACGCCCTTAGGACCAATCTTTTTGGTGTCAAGAACGACGAAGTTCTTCGCCATAAGCCTTTCCGGCAACGATCTTGCTGGGAGCCGGTGTCAAGAACGACGAAGTTCTTCGCCATAAGCCTTTCCGGCAACGATCTTGCCGGGAGCCGGTGTCAAGAACGACGAAGTTCTTCGCCATAAGCCTTTCCGGCAACGATCTTGCCGGGAGCCGGTGTCAAGAACGATGAAGTTCTTCGCCATAAGCCTTTCCGGCAACGATCTTGCCGGGAGCCGGTGTCAAGAACGACGAAGTTCTTCGCCATAAGCCTTTCCGGCAACGATCTTGCCGGGAGCCGGTGTCAAGAACGATGAAGTTCTTCGCCGTAAGCCTTTCCGGCAACGATCTTGCCGAGAGCCGGTGTCAAGAACGACAATGTTCTTCGCCATAAGCCTTCCTGGCAATAAGCTTGCCGGAAGCCGGCATCGAGAACGTCAAAGTTCTCTGCCAAAGATAAAAACCTTCCTGGCAACAAGCTTGCCGGAAGCCGGCATCGAGAACGTCGAAGTTCTCTGCCGAAGATAAAAGCCTTCCTGGCAACAAGCTTGCCGGAAGCCGGCATCGAGAACGTCAAAGTTCTCTGCCAAAGATAAAAGCCTTCCTGGCAACAAGCTTGCCGGAAGCCGGCATCGAGAACGTCAAAGTTCTCTGCCAAAGATAAAAGCCTTCCTGGCAACAAGCTTGCCGGAAGCCGGCATCGAGAACGTCAAAGCTCTCTGCCGAAGATAAAAGCCTTCCTCGCAACAAGCTTGCCGGAAGCCGGCATCGAGAACGTCAAAGCTCTCTGTCGAAGATAAAAGCCTTCCTGGCAACAAGCTTGCCGGAAGCCGGCATCGAGAACGTCGAAGTTCTCTGCCGAAGATAAAAGTCTTCCTGGCAACAAGCTTGCCGGAAGCCGGCATCGAGAACATCAAAGTTCTCTGCTGGAAGATAAAAGCCTTCCCGGCAAGCCAGTATCGCTGGGGGCTGCGAGTGCCAAGAATCGTCCACGGCAAACCAGAGTTGCCGGGGGCTGCAATATCAGATAAGTCTTTTTATCCCTCATCATCGTGGCCTGACGCATGCTCGAAGGGCTTAGCCCCGCGCACGCCGCCCGCGTTACCCACGATGTCGCGTTTGACGCGTGCCGTTCTGGGCGTGCGCAGTGGGAGCGGAGAGATATGCGGTGTGACCTAGGCCGCGCGTGCCCGTGCACTGTTTTGGGCCTGGCCCAACAGCGCTCCGCACCGTGTATGGCCCAGGCCTGGGGGCTCCTGTCGGTGTACTAGAGTAGGGGTACCCTAGTATCCCGAACTCGTGCACGGGCAGTTGCAGCACCCCGCGGCAAGGCTTGCCGGGTGACCGCCAAGACCCTCCGTGGTTCCCTTGAAGACCATTCAAGATCAAAGTACACAAACCAAGGCCCCGGCAAGAGGAGCTTGCCGGGAGGGCCAACCAAGGCCTCGGCAAGAGGATCTTGCCGGGAAGAGCCAAGTCCACGGCAAGAGGAGCTTGCCGGGAAGGCCAACCAAGGCCCCGGCAAGAGGATCTTGCCGGGAAGAGACAAGACCCCGGCAAGAGGAGCTTGCCGGGAAGGCCACTCAAGGCATACCAAGAAAGCTTGCCGCGACGCGCCCTGCGTCCCGGCAAGATCCGGCGAGCGACAAGCTTCCGGACGCGACAAGACGACAGCCGCGGCAAGGAGCTTGCCGCGGGAAACCACCACTTCGTGCCCGCGCTCCAGCACACCTGCTAACGTGTCGCTCTAGGACTCTCCCAAGCACACGTGGCAGGAGGCCGTGCAGCTAGGGGTACGTGGTGGCAAGCGGAGATGAAGAGAAGCCCATCGTGGCAAACGGTGGCGCTCCTAACGGTCACCTTTTGCACTGTTTAGGAGACTCAGACAGGCATTTAATGCCCTTGTCCCCTGCCATCAGAGTTAGGTAGGGTGCACTATATCCACAGTAGCGGTAGCTGCACCTACCGCATCCTTTTCCATTTTTACCCTCCTAGTCTACGTTGCCACCTGTGGGTGACCCCTTGAGAGTATAAAAGGAGGCCCAATCGCAACGTAGAGGGGGTTCGGCCGGTTCGGCTCATTCGAGACACCAGAAACACTCCCACGCTCAGTCTGGTAGCGTCGATCGCTCCTGAGCAAAGATTCAATACACACAAACAAGCAGCAGTAGGGTTTTACGCATCCGTGCGGCCCGAAGCTGGGTAAAACCGCCTGCGTGTACTGCCTCGATCCGCTCTTTGCGCGCTCTCTGCCTCCCACCGAACCGAAAGGGGCCCTGTCCCCATAGGTGTTGGTGGATCAGCACCCCCCGACAGAATTTTTCATTATAGAACTTGGCTTGTATATTCCAATGATGGGCTTCCTCAAAATGCCCTAGGTCTTCATGAGCAAGCAAGTTGGATGCACACCCACTTAGTTTCTTTTGTTGAGCTTTCATATACTTATAGCTCTAGTGCATCCGTTGCATGGCAATCCCTACTCACTCACATTGATATCTATTGATGGGCATCTCCATAGCCCGTTGATACGCCTAGTTGATGTGAGACTATCTTCTCCTTTTTGTCTTCTCCACAACGACCCTTCTATTCCACCTATAGTGCTATGTCTATGGCTCACGCTCATGTATTGCGTGAAGATTGAAAAAATTTGTGAACATCAAAAGTATGAAACAATTGCTTGGCTTGTCATTGGGGTTGTGCATGATTTAAATATTTTGTGTGGTGAAGATAGAGCATAGCCAGACTATATGATTTTGTAGGGATAGCTTTCTTTGGCCATGTTATTTTGAGAAGACATGATTGCTTTGTTAGTATGCTTGAAGTATTATTATTTTTATGTCAATATTAAACTTTTATCTTGAATCTTATGGATCTGAATAGTCTTGCTACAATAAAGAGAATTACTTAGAGAAATATGTTAGGTAGCATTCCACATCAAAAATTCAGTTTTTATCATTTACCTACTCGAGGACGAGCAGGAATTAAGCTTGGGGATGCTTGATACGTCTCCAACGTATCTATAATTTTTGATTGCTCCATGCTATATCATCTAGTATTTTGGACATTATTGGGCTTTATTATCCACTTTTATTTTATTTTTGGGACTAACCTATTAACCCGAGGCCCAACCCAGAATTGTTGTTTTTTGCCTGTTTTAGGGTTTCGAAGAAAAGGAATATCAAACAGAGTCCAAACGGATTGAAACCTTCGGGAACGTGATTTTCTCAACTAACAAGACCCAGGAGACTTGGACCCTACGTCAAGACACAAAAGAGGAGGCCACGACGTAGGGGGCGCGCCTACCTACCCCCCCCCCCCCCCGCCCAGGTGCGGCCTCGACCCTCGTGGGCCCCCTGTTGCTCCACCGACATACTCCTTCCTCCTATATATACCTACGTACCCCCAAACGATCAGATACGGAGCCAAAACCCTAATTCCACCGCCGTAACTTTCTGTATCCACGAGATCCCATCTTGGGGCCTGTTCCGGAGCTCCGCCGGAGGGGGCATCGATCACGGAGGGCTTCTACATCAACACCATAGCCCCTCCGATGAAGTGTGAGTAGTTCACCTCAGACCTATGGGTCCATAGTTAGTAGCTAGATGGCTTCTTCTCTCTTTTTGGATCTCAATACAATGTTCTCCCCCTCTCTTGTGGAGAACTATTCGATGTAATCCTCTTTTTGCGGTGTGTTTGTTGAGACCGATGAATTGTGGGTTTATGATCAAGTCTATCTATGAGCAATATTTGAATCTTCTCTGAATTCTTTTATGTATGATTAGTTATCTTTGCAAGTCTATTCGAATTATCAGTTTGGTTTGGTCTACTAGATTGATCTTCATTGCAATGGGAGAAGTGCTTAGCTTTGGGTTCAATCTTGCAATGTCCTTTCCCAGTGACAGTAGGGGCAGCAAGGCACATATTGTATTGTTGCCATCGAGGATAACAAGATGGGGTTTTCATCATATTGCATGAGTTTATCCCTCTACATCATGTCATCTTGCTTAAGGCGTTACTCTGTTTTCATTAACTTAATACTCTAGATACATGTTGGATAGCGGTCGATGAGTGGAGTAATAGTAGTAGATGCAGGCAGGAGTCGGTCTACTTGTCTCGAACATGATGCCTATATACATGATCATACCTAGATATTCTCATAACTATGCTCAATTCTGTCAATTGCTCAACAATAATTTGTTCACCCACCATAGAATACTTATGCTCTCGAGAGAAGCCACTAGTGAAACCTATGGCCCCGGGGTCTATCTTCATCATATTAATCTCCCAATACGTAGTCATTTCCTTTGCTTTTATTTTACTTTTCTTTTATTTTACTTTGCATCTTTATCATAAAAATACCAAAAATATTATCTTATCATATCTATCAGATCTCACTCTCGTAAGTGGCCGTGTAGGGATTGACAACCCCTTATCGCGTTGGTTTCGAGAATTTATTTGTTTTGTGCAAGTGCGAGGGACTCGCGCGTAGCCTCCTACTGGATTGATACCTTGGTTCTCAAAAACTGAGGGAAATACTTACGCTACTTTGCTGCAGCATCCCTTCATCTCCAAGGAAAACCAACGCAGTGCTCAAGAGGTAGCACCTCCTAACCACCCCTACGAGTGCCACGGGCCTCCTTTTATAGATTAAGGGGTCACCACAGTGGCAAATTGGTCATTATCCACTGATATGATAGCAAACAGTGCTATGTTACCTAACTCTGTGGGCTGATAGGGTGCATTAAATGCATCGCTCAGCATCACAGCACTGGGCGCCCAACAAGGCCTGCCGGGCTATCTTGCCAGCTCCGCTCTTGCTCTCTTGACACGTCGTAGGACAGGTGTCACCTGTAGGCTTCTTTGTAGGAAATGGGTGCCATGTGGCAAATGGCTGCCACTTAATCATATTGCGGCTTGACACCGCACTAATTGACGATGTGAGTTGTGTTTGAGTGGTTAGTGGGGCGGTTCTGCCCCCGCGGACCCCAGCAGGCTCTGCCGGGGAGCCTCAGTTGCTTGCTTCGGGTGGTGGCCTCGCCCCTTATCAGGCTCGCTTGCCCGGCAAGGGAGGCCCTTCCCTTGCCGATGCCTTGCTTCTTAGGCTCAACTTTGGTCCATCTAAGCTGCATGTTGGCTCTCTGAATCTCTTGGTTCTCCAATATCTGGCTTAAGCTGGTGCGTCAATATTGATCTTGTGCATGTGCATGATTGGTCAATAGACCCAGGATTTGTTGCACCGACAGAAGCCCCTGGGCCTGCCCCGAACGTGCTCCTGAGCGTCATCGGGGTATGGCCTAATAAGTGCATAGGCAAAGCTGTTGAAGGGATTTGCCCCTTAAGTTTTCCATTGCTTCTTCTTCAGCCTTGATTCCGGGACGGTTCCCGGTTTTCCCGCGTGTAGCATAAAGCCAATAGTGGTGGGGTTGCTCCAGTAATGGCCCATGAATGAATTTAACGCATGGGGTGGAAACCGCCAACTTACTCTTCCCACAGCGCGCCCTTATCCTTAGCCACGTATGCAGCACGCATCGCGTGGGGTAGGTAATGGAGGCGCGTGTCACGGGAGAGTATCTTGGGAAGGGCCCGCCTGCCTTGAATTGGCGGAGGAGGGTGGTGATCTCCCGTGGATGGAGCTGCTGCCCTCACTGCCTGGCCTATAAAAGGGAGGAGCAGAGGTGGGAAGATTCATCCATTTTTGTGGTCCTCTTCTCCTCATCGTCTGTTGGTTATGCTTGAGAAGGAAGCCTGGGGCCAGCCCCCGGGCTCTGGCTCGGGGTATCCCCATGCTGGTGTTGATGCCCAGAGAGTGGGCTTGGTCCTTGACATGGCGAATCTTTCGGTTTTTCCGATGCTAGTCCGGGAGGAGGGGCTGGAGATTGTTGGTAATACCAGAATCACCTCTCTCGAAGGTCCTGGAGTTGATGCCAATGGGAGGTGCGCCTTCCTGCCCGCCAAGGCGGGGGCGGCACGCCTCGAGTCCCCTAGCCATCCTAGCAACTTGCTGTTTCTCTGCTAGAGGCGTCGGACCGGAGTCTTGGCGCCTCCCGGGAGCAGTGGTGGTGAGAAGAAAGCAAGGGTAGATGAAGGCGGGTGGCAGGGGGCCAGGTCAGAGTATGATGGCGTGGATGGCTTCGCCTTCGACCGCCGACCTGCCGCCTCGTCTTTCGGCTCTTCCCATCCCTCCCTGGCATCATCATCTCCAGCCTCTTCAGGCGATGGACGAGGAGGGACGTTCTCTTGGTGCCTTCTCCTCACCTCCAGCAGTCTTCTGGCTAAGCTTTGGTGGATCACTCCACTGGCGCTCAAGCTAGGGCTTCTTGCTGGCTCTGGAGGTCACGACCAGAAGGCGTTGTCCCGTCCCCCTCGCTCCTCCTTCACAGCCTTGCCACTCCCGGTCTTGTCAGGCCGTGCCCGACGGGCCCTGACAAGACTGGGGTGGGCTCTTGCTCGGGTGCTCTTTTTCTCGTCTTTTCCTCCTTCCGCCGCAGTGCCTGAAGGAGGTAAAACTAAAAGAGGGGATTATGGGGCACTTATCTTTTTTCGATCTTAAATCTGTAGGCAATTACCAAATTTTAATTCAAATAATGTAATCTCTCGAGTCCATCTTTGTGTTCCGTAATGCTTGTACTTGTATTCGCATGTCAATAAAAGAGATAAACCTTGCCGAGAACTCGTGCATGTATACGTCCATGCAGAGGTGGAGTGCCTCTTTATTGTTTGTACCCTTGGCGCCTTACGGGTAGTACTTACGGAGATGCTCAATATTCCATGAGTTTTGCAACTGTGTGCCATCTCCGGTCTCCATACGGACTGCACCAGGTCTGGTGACTCATACCACCCGGTAAGGGCCTTCCCACTTTGGTGATAACTTGTTTGTACCCTTGGCGGACTAAACATGCGTAAGGACAAGATCACCTTCCTCAAAACACCGGGAATGCACATTGCGGCTATGATAGCGACACAGGGCTTGCTGGTAGCGTGCAGCACGCGTAGCAGCCCGAAGACGGTTCTCCTCAAGTAGCATAGCGTCGTCACGCCGGTGCTGATCTTGCGCTACCTCATCGTAGGCAAGCACTCGAGGGGACCCGTAAATGAGTTCCATGGGGATAACTGCTTCTACCCCGTAGACTAGGGAGAAGGGAGTCTGCCCGGTAGCTTGGTTAGGTGCCATTCTAAGGGACCAGAGAACTACTGGCAGCTCCTCGATCCACCGCCTGCCGTGCTTCTGCAGCATATTGAAATTTCTTGTCTTGACTCCACGAAGCACCTCAGCGTTTACCCTCTCAGCTTGTCCATTGCTCTGGGGGTGTGCCACAGAAGAGAATGAGATTTTGCATCCGGGGGTGTGAACATATTGCATGAAGGCGTGGCTCGTGAATTGGGTGTCTTGTCTATGATGATCCTTGCCGGAACTCTGAAACGACACACCAATTCTTTCAAGAACTTGATAGCTTACTGAGCAGTCACCTTTCTCATGGCAGTCACTTTAGGCCACTTTGTAAACTTGTTTATGGCAAAGAACAAGAATTCAAAGCTCCCGATTGCTCGGGGGAAGGGGCCGAGGATATCGAGCCCCCAGACCAAAAATGGTCATGATAGAGGGATTGTCTGAAGGGCTTGGGCAGGTAGGTGTTGTCTGATTGCGGGTTCCGGCTAACCCTTGAGGTTTGAACTCTTGGGTGCGCACGAAGAACACTCTGTCCCTAGTTCGCTCGCTCAACGATCTTACAGCCTAGCTCGACGAACCCAAGGAACAAGAGACACAAGGGTTTATACCAGTTCGGGCCACCTTGCGGTGTAATACCCTACTCCAGTGTGGTGTTGGTGGATTGCCTCGCAGGCTAAGGATGAACTAGTAAAATGGTTGAATAGCCTCAGGATGAGAGGTGTTCTTGAGCTCGATGAGCTGTGGATGTGAGGATGGAATGGATCCGATCCGAGATGAGTCTATCCCTACCTATGGTGGTGGTTGGTCCTATTTATAGGGGCACTGGTCCTCTTCCCAAATGTTTAGGCGGGAAGGGATCCCACAATGGCCAAGTTTGAAGGGGGACAACGAGTACAAGCTATCTTGACAAAAGGTGGTCTTCGCTTGCCAAAGGCTCTGGTGGTGACGCTGAAGTGGGCTCCATGGTGACCTCCGTCCTGCCATCCTGCTGGTCTTGGTCTTGTTGCACCGATATGAAAACCTTTGCCTGATGCCACGGGACTCCTCGCCTGCGCCTGCCTCTTTAGCACGAAAGAGGAAACTGGTACACTGCACCCGTTGGCGCCCGCCTGGCCTTGGTCTTCATGGCTTACGTCACGTGAACCTCACGTGGTGCCCCTTGCATAGAGATCTCCGCTCCTCGGGATCTAGCCTAGTGAGGCTGCCCCCAGGAAGGTCGTGGCGTCGTCCGCTTCACGAGGCTTAGCCCCTCGCGGGGCTCTTGAGTGGTTGCTGCTGAAGATGAGCCATACCAGGTCATTGGTGGAGCCACTCACAAGACTGTAAGTAGGCAAGTCTGGGCACCCTCGGTTCCAGAACGCCGACAGTAGCCCCGGCCCAAGGCATGCTCAAACTTGGCTTCGAGGCGAAGCCAAAGGGCAAGTGCGGAGCGCCGCGGGCCCCAACCGCATGCAGCCTTGATTGACGCGTGGAGACTGGTGGGACGCGGGTGTCTCCACTTTCCCATGCTGCCTAGGCAACCGTTCGACTTGACGAACCCTGCTGCATGTAGAAGAAAGATCATCATTACCTGCAATCGTGGAGGCCGGCGGTTAGCCTCCCTCTGGCTATAAATGAGGAGAGGGGCTGAGCCCCCGTTGCTCATCTCCCCCTCCACTTCATCCACTTCTTCTTCCTCTTTGCCCCGCCGTCTTGCTGCATCACTCATGGTGCCGATAAGGAGATTCTCCGTTGCTGAGAAAGGAAAGGCCCCTCGTGAAGAGCAGGGGCCACTCCCGCTAAGAAGAGATTGGCCCGCCCCCTCGGCGTCGTCGTGAGGCAGGAGGTGACGAGGCCCTGGTATGAGCGGCCTCCCTCAGGCTACCCGCTGCCCTTGTATGCCCTGGAGGAGGAGGAGGCGCCCCGCACCGCTCGCGTCACGGCCATGGTAGCCAGGCCGTGGTGGCACGAGCTGCCGAGGGCTCATCCCGCAAGTTCATGATGTGGGCGGCGATGCCACCACGCACGTGGATCAGATTCCTGCAATTCTTTGCCGAAGAGATGCCGCCGGGGGGGGGGGCGCTCAAGTTGTGGCTGCAGCATGCCGAATGCAGCACCCCGGCAATAGGAGCGGAGGTCGAGGCTGTCTCCGCGAGCAAGATCTTCATGACTCGTGGATGGGGAGAGGTCACCCGCGCCTACCGCGCGGAGGGGGCCTCGCCATCCAATTTGACTATGACGGCGCCTCCATGTTGTTCTTCAAGGTCTTCGATGAGGAAGGCTGCCGCCTGGAGTGCTGCCCTCGAGGGGGTTGGCAGGACGGTGCAGCGGAAGATGCTGGGCCCGCCCTGGGCCCTGCCGACAGCTCGTCCAGCAGCAGTGATGATGCTTGGGAGTCCAGCGACTCTCCTAATCCTGACGAGACTCCGGAGATGACCGATGATAGCTATGTGCCCCCCGAGCTCCGCTGTGCCTGGAGCGCAGCAGCGTCGTCCGCTCGTCGTCGTCGCTGATCTGTATGGGATTGGCGTCGGCCCCTCATGGCCCATAGTTGATGATGGCGTCAGGGGCAACACCTGTAGATATGACTCCTGAAAAGCTCCTTTTTGGGTTCCCTGCAAGGGATCGAGACGGACCCCATGGGGGCGTGTAAAGAATATATAGTGCTTTTGCATCAACGTTATTCTTATTATGAAATTTGTGGTTGTGTGTCTTGCTATGGCATTGTCTCCCCTTTTCGTTCTCGCGGTAGCTTAGTGCTCTACGCCGACAGGCCCCAGTCCCTAGGTAGGCTTCAGTTGTTGTTGGTATGCCAGGTCGTGATGCCGTGGTCAAGGCCAGGAGGTGAGCGGCCCAAGGTCCGGTAAGAGCCCTAGAGGCGCGATGCTCAGGAGGTCACCCTTAGCGTGCAAGCAGCTTCCTAGAGGCAGAAAAGGGGCCGGCATTACCAAAGCAAGGCTGCAAGAGTCGAAAAATCCTGAGCTGCAGTGCCAGGCCAACTTGAATGCGTTACTTATCTTAGTGAGCCCGAAGCGATTCCTTGTGCAGCACCCAATTTTTGCGTCAGTGATGGTGATATTGCCGGGTAGATCGGCGCCGGCTTCCCCTTTTCACGTTCTTCTAAGTGCTCTGCGTCCTTAGGTCCCGACCCTCGAGCGAGGCTCAGCCGCCGCTGGTATGCCAGGTTGCGATGCCGTGGTCAAGGCCAGGGGGTGAGGGATGGAGATTTAGTAAGAGCTCCTGAGGCGTGATGCTCAGGAGCCCTCCCTTTAACGCGCAAGCGAAGCACATGAAAGAGAGCAGCTGGTAGGGCCACCCGTAGCTGGGCTTCAGAGATTCCCGCAGGTTAGTGCGAGGAGAAAGTGCAGCTCATAGCCGTGTTTGCCGTCCTGCCATTGACCCTTCCACAAGAAGATGAAGGCACTGCATATCAGGTGAGGTGATGTGCGTGGAACGGGGCGCGAGCCAGAGCTCGACCGCATAGGTTTATCAGCGTTGCAGGGACGGACCCGAGCACAAGCACCGTGCCAGCATGTGAAACCCCTGTTGCGGGATGAGTAAGTGGCCGATCGGCAATGCAAGAGGCCGTGATGAATAATAACCAGGTAGGTGATAATCATAAAGTAACTCATGTAAGGAGGCAAGCTAGTTCGAATAGATGCAAGAATGATACATGCACAGGGACGGACCCATGCGGCCTGGAGATGATGTAGCCCGAGGGGCGCCCCCAACAGAACAAGCTAAAGATGCAAAAGGATGCATGTCGCAGGGATAGGCCAATGTGACCTGGGGATGATGCAGCCCGAGGGGCGCCCCCAGCTAAATAAACCAGAAAACGTCACTTGGCACCATTGTTGAAGAGTTGTTGGAGCAGCTGAAGATGCGTGCAAAAGAAGTGACTCCTCATGAGTCGTCCGGCGGCCGGTTCCCGGGGGACCCCGGAGGTTCTGGCTCCTCCTCCCCCAGGATCTCCTGAAGCCTGGCCTCGCGAGCCGCCAGGGCGCCTTGTGTGAGCCGGTTGAAGGTGACAGCCGCGTTTGGCAGGTTGAAGGGCATGCGAACGTAGCTGTGTGGGGGGACCTCCGCACCGACGCTTGATGGCCAGAAGCGCCCCTGAGATGCGGCCTTGTTGAGCCCTAGAATGTCAACGTAGACCCGCAGCTCGTCGTCCTTGCCAGGACAGGGAGCTGCACCAGGTGGTGGGCGGCAGTCGCCGTGTATGGTTCTCGCCCCTTGAAGCTCCTTGGTCGCCTTGGTGGTGAACTCCTGAGCACCAGGCACTCCACGCCTTGCGCTCTCTTGAGGGAAACATGCAGCGAAGCATGCCTCCACGTGATGCCCGAGCGCTTCCCTCGTGACGTCGGCTAGGTCTAAGGCCCTCTAGAAGAGAGCCCCCGAGCCCAGCCCGAGGGAGGGAGGCGCCCCATCTGGGGACGCAGGTCCTGAGGTAGTGCCGCTGGAGACACCGCTCTCCTGAAGCCCTTGATAGAGCAATTGCTTCTTCTTCTTGGGGATGGCCTTAGGAGGGTAGGTGGCGCCTTCGTTATCTGGGTCTTTGGTTGCTGCAGCTTGGTAAGCACGCTCGATGGAGCACACCACATCCTTCTCCTTGCAGGCGACCGTGATGACGCGTAGCTCCCGGGCATCTTGAGGACGTTGTGGCCATGATGGGTCATTGCCATAAACTTGGCCAGGGCTGGGTACCCGAGGATGGCGTTGTACGGCAGGCGGACGTGGGCGACATCGAAGTCGATGAGCTCGGTGCGGTAGTTGTCACGCTTGCCGAAGGTGACAAGGAGGCGAACCTGCCCGATCGGGGTGGTGGAGCCGTCAGTTACTCCTAAGAAGGGCTTGGTAGGCTATAGTTGATCGTATGACACTTGGAGGCGATTGAACGTCTCTACGGACAGGACATTGAGCCCCGCGCCGCCGTCGATGAGGGTCTTGGTGACTTCGACATTGCTAACAATAAGTGAGCATAGCATCGGGAGGGCGCCGGTAGTTGCCGCGCACTTGAGCTGGTTGGAGGAGCTGAAGGTAATGGTGCACTTGGACCACTTGAGCGGACGTGTGGCCTTAAGCCTGGGGAGGGCCGCGTTAACCTCGTAAGCAAACTACTTGAAGACACGCTGAGAGGCTGGGGCCTGAGCGCCACCCAGGATGCAAGCGATCGTGCGAGGCTCCTGGAAGCCCCCAGCCCCCTTGTCCTAATAATGGCTGTCATTTCTTCTTGGTGGTGTTGGCAGTGGAGGGAGGCCAGCATTGCCCTGAGGGCGGTCCTCACGAGGCTGTTCTCTCCAGGCGCCCTCGCGAGGCCGGTCCTACCAGCGGTCCTCACGAGGCCGGTCGCGCCACTCCTGACGGGGGCCGCGGTCATCCCAGCGTCCTCCACTATAGCCTCCTCCAAGGCCGTAGCCTCGGTCATTGCGCTCGGGGCGTCGACCGAAGCGCCCGTCGCGGATGGCCCTGAGCTCCTGGCAGTCGTTAGTGTTTTGGCTGTGCATGTTGTGGAAGGCGCAGAATGGGCGGTTGGCCTTGGATGGCTCAGGGTGGTCATAGCCATGCTTCATTTCTGCTCTGCCGCGAGTACGGCAGCCCCTTTGTGCTTCACGTCCTTAGGCATGGCCTTCTTATCTTCTGGGTCGGTAGCTAGAAGCTCGAGGAGGGAAAGGCGCCCTTCCTCAGCTCTTGTGCACTTGGTCGCCATGTTGAACATCTCCTGGGCCGTGCACATGTCCTCGTGGATGGCAAGCTCCTCCTTCATCTTCATGTCACGGACGCCATCGGAGAATGCTGAGATGATGGCCTCATCCGTCACCTTGGGGATTTTGAGGCAAACGTTGTTGAAGCGCTGGATCTACTTCTGCAGGGTCTCCCCTGGCTGCTGCTTGATGTGCCGAAGGTCACCAGCGACATGCGGGAAATCGCGAGTGCCTTGAAAATTGGCAACAAAACGCTCGCGCATCTCGCCCCAGGAGGAGATCGATCCCGCAGGCAGGTTCAGGAGCCACGAGCGTGCGCCGTCCTTGAGAGCCATGGGGAACCATTTTTCCATGACCTTCTCGTCGCCATTGGTTGCCTCGATGCTCAGCTCGTAGAGCTGCAAGAACTCAGCAGGGTCGGGAGTGCCGTCCTAGCGCGGAGGCAAGTCGGGCTTGAACTTGTCGGGCCAGACGATGCTGCACAGCTCAGGGGTGAAGGCCGGCAGCCCGCCGTGGTCACTGGAGCCCGCCGAGGAGGCGGAGCCAGGTCTTGGTACCCGCGTGCCACCGCCGCAGGCGGTGTGCGATCCTGACATGGTGGTGCTGGGAGCACAGGAGCATTTTCTTGCGGCCGAGGACTTCTTGGTAGCTTCCTTCTTCGCGCGCGGGTGACTTGCGCGGTGGTTCATGCCGCGGGGCCGCGCACCTTGGTGCGAGGGCGCCGTCTTGATGCGGAGGTGGCGGAGGCGCTCCATGGGCTACATCACCCAGAGCTGGAGGTGGGCGAGGTAGCGAGAGAGACGGTGTGGGAGAGCCCCCAGCGGTGCTGACAAGCTCGGCGATGCGGTCCAGCCAGTGTTCGTAGAGGTCGTCGACCTAGCAATAATGCAGGAGCTCGCGTGCCATGAGTAGCGCGGCCTGCGCGTCTGTGGGTGCGCGATGAGTGTGGGACGACGAGCCGGCCGGAGTCAGCGACGGGGTGGTGGTGTGTCCGTCCCGCCGCATAGACGGGTGCAACGACGAAGCTTGCTGCTCGTTTCCCACCGGGCCCGTAGCGGCGTTGGCAGCAGGTGATGGAGAACGGCGGGGAGGTCCGCCAATGGGCGCCGTCTGAGCGACGCGAGCTTCAAGAGCGGCCTGACGCTCAGCACGGGCTCGGCGAGCGTCAGCCATGGATGTGGTGGAGCAGTGGTACATCGATCAATGGAGAAAGGCTTCAATGCACCCCTACCTGGCACGCCAAATGTCGGATTGTGGGTTCCGGCTAACCTTTGAGGTTCAAACTCTGGGGTGCGCACGAAGAACACTCTCTCCCTAGTTTGCTCGCTCAACGATCTTATGGCCTAGCTCGATGAACCCAAGGAACAGGAGACACAAGGGTTTATACTGGTTCAAGCCACCTTGCGGTGTAATACCCTACTCCAGTGTGGTGTTGGTGCATTGCCTCGTGGGCTAAGGATGAACTAGTACAATGGACGACCAGCCTCAGGAGGAGAGGTGTTCTTGAGCTCGGTGAGCTGTGGATGTGAGGATGAAATGGATCCGATCCGAGATGAGTTGATCCCTACCTATGGTGGTGGCTGGTCCTATTTATAGACGCCCTAGTCCTCTTCCCAAATGTTTAGGAAGGAAGGGATACCAAAATGGTCAAGTTTGAAGGGGGACAACGAGTACAAGCTATCCTGACAAAAGGTGGACTTCGCCTACCAAAGGCTCTGGTGGTGACGCTGCAGTGGGCTCCGTGGTGACCTTTGTCCTGCCATCCTGCTGGTCTCGGTCTTGTTGCAACGATATGGAAACCTTTGCCTGATGCCTCGGGACTCCTCGCCTACGTCTGCCTCTTTAGCACGAAAGAGGAAACTGGTACACTACGCCCGCTGGCGCCCGCCTGGCCTTGGTCGTCATGGCTTACGTCACGTGAACCTCGCGAGGTGCCCCTTGCATAGAGATCTCCGCTCCTCGGGAGCCAACCTAGTGAGGCTGCCACCAGGGAGGTCTTGGCGTCATCCGCCTAACGAGGCTTGGCCCCTTGCGAGGGTCTTGAGTGGTTGCTGCCGAAGATGGGCCGTACCAGGCCGTTGGTGGAGCCATGCACAAGCCCGCGGGCAGGCAAGTCTGGGCACCCCTGGTTCCAGAACGCCGACATGTGTGTTCTCTTGGAATGTAACTGACAGGCTTCACATTTCATGACAAGCTCAACTGCATCTTGGAGGGCTGTGGGCCAATAGAATCCTTGCCGAAATGCTTTCCCAACTAATGCCCTTGATCCAATGTGTGAGTCGCACATTCCTCTGTGAATCTCAGCCAACAGTTCATTTCCATCCTCGCGGCAAACACACTTCAATTTCACACCGTTTGGCCTCCTTCTGTACAGAGTGTCATCGAAAAACTGATACATACTGGCCCTCTGGGCTACTCTTTCAGCTTCATCATGATTGACAGGGAGTTCGCCGGTTTGGAGGAAGTGGACAATGTGCCATGCCCAAGTTGGAGCCCGAGGCTCGTCAACAAGGACTAGAGGCACCTCCTCGGTTGGGGGAGCACCAGCCTCATTCGCGGGGTCCATAGCCCCGGCTGGAGGGGGTGGTCCAGCAGGTTGTGAGGAGTTGTTTCCGGCAGGGTCCCTTCCGGGAGTGGATGGCTCTGCTGGGAGGCTTACTGTAGTCCATCTTTCTCCTTTTCCGGGCCATTGTGGCTGGTGATACGGAGGGTTGGGAGAGATGGAGAACAAAGTTCCTGGTTCCACAAGAAGCTTCTGCGCAACACACTTTGACATGTGATCAGCTATGCTGTTTTTTGCACAGGGTATGTGCTCTGTTTGACACCCGTCAAAGTGCTCCTCCAATCTCCTCACTTCCTCTACGTATGCTTCCATCAATGGGCTATGGTAATCTTTGTTGACTTGTCTCACCACAAGCTGTAAATCTCCTCGAATGATCAGCTTCTTAATTCCCAATTCTGCTGCAATCCTGAGCCCGGCAAGGAGCCCTTCATACTCTATTGTATTCTTAGTGGCTTCTTCCCAGGCAAAGTGCATTTGGACGACGTACTTCAAGTGCTCCCCGGAGGGGGCAACAAGAAGCACGCCAGCCCCTGCTCCTTGTAGGGAAAACGCACCATCAAAATACATAGTCCATTCTTGGGGGGATTCCTTGCCGGGGAGAGCTGTCAATGTCCTTTCCTCATCAGGGGTTGGCGTCCATTCTGAAATAAACTCTGCTAATGCACTGCTCTGAATGGTTGGAGTGCTCTCAAACTTCAAACCAAAGCTAGATAACTCGAAATCCCATTCCACTATTCTTCCAGTTGCCTCAGGTTTTGGAGTATCCTTTGCAATGGGAAACAAGGGACAACCAACATCTCATTAGCTTGGAAGTAGTGGAGCAGTTTCCTTGAGGCCATAATGAGACCAAAGATCAGCTTTTGCATGCCAGAGTACCTCGATCTAGCCCCCTGTAATAAGGAGCTGACGGAGTACATTGGGCGCTGCACCACTTTCTTCCTTGCCGCGTCCTTGTGGTTGCTCTCGTAGTCGTGCTCACTGTTGTCCTGATCCTTTTCTGACTCTGTCGTGATCTGGCCACTTTCTGCTTCATCCACCTCTCACTGTGCTACCAAAGCTGCACTGACCACTTGGTTGGTTGCTGCCAAGTATAGCAACAATGGTTCTTGGGGTTTGGGTGCAACCGAGGTAGGCACAAATGACATGTAGGATTTCAACTCTTACAGAGCTGCATCTGCTTCCGGGGTCCACTTCATAGGTCTTGCCTTCTTCAAAACCTTGAAGAACAGCAAGGCACTCTCGGCAGACTTGGAGATGAATCTTCTCAGCGTGGCAATACATCCCATCAAGCGCCTCACATCCTTAACTATCCTTGGTGCTTGGATCTGCTCAATGGCCTTGATCTTGTCGAGGTTAGCTTTGATCCCCCGATGGGACGCGAAGAACACAAGTAGCTTGCCGGAGGGAACACCAAACACACATTTCTCTGGGTTAAGCTTCAGGTTGATCTTGCACAGATTGGCAAATGTCTCTTCCAAATCCTGGATAAGGGTGGCCTTATCCTTGGTTTTGACCACAAAATTATCCATATATGCATCTATATTTCTGTGCAATTGTGGCTCAAAACCAATCTGGACTGCCCTTGCAAAAGTGGACCTGGCACTCTGTAATCCGAATGGCATGCGGACAAAGTAGTACGTACCACATGGAGTGTTGAATGATGTCTTCTCTTCATCTTACTTGGACATGAAGATCTGATGATACCCTGAGTATGCATCTAGAAAGGAGGGAAAATCACATCCCGAAGTAGAATCCACGATCTGGTCGATGCGCGGCAAGGGAAATGGGTCCTTCGGGCAAGCTCTGTTGAGGTATGTGAAGTCGATGCAAAGCCTCCACTTCCCATTAGCTTTCCGACCCACTACTGGATTTGCCAACCATGTAGGATGCAGTACTCCTCTGACCAAACCAGCTGCTTCAAACATCTTGATCTCTTCGGCAATGAACTGCTGCCTATCCAGGGCCTGCTTGCGTACTTTCTGCTTGATGGGTCGGGCATGTGGGCAGACAGCAAGGTGGTGCTCAATTACCTCCCTATGAACACTGGGGATATCAAATAGTTGCCAAGCAAATACATCGATATTCTCCTGATGGAAGGCAATGAGCGTGCTTTCCTATTTGTCATCAAGGGTGGCGTTGATAGTGAAAGTACCATCAACGCCAGCCAGCCCTGCCGGGACCTTCTTCACTTGGGGTGCAGCAACCTTGGATCTCTTGTTGTTGGAACACTCCGGCACGTCGTCAATGGGTGTCGTGCACTCGCAGGGGGCACGCTTCCCGGACTCCTTGCCGGAGGTCCTACAATCTCTCTTCTTTCCTTTGCTTTCCTTGGCGGGAACTGCTACCGCCGCAACCTCTGCTGCGACTACATCCCCATGCATCTTGTCCACACAGATAATTGCATCCTTCTCATCCGACGGGATAGTGAGGACTCCTAATGGCCCAGGCATTTCCAGGGTGTTGTAAGCATAGTGGGATGCTGTCATGAACTTGGCCAGGGATGGTCGTCTAAGAATCCCATTTGTACGGCAGGGGGAGATCAACCACATCAAACACAATCTTCTCTGTCCAAAAGTTGAGCTCTCCCCCAAACATCACCGGCAGCGTGATCTTCCCCTTAGGATGACTCTTGCAGGGGTTAACTCCTTAAAATGTGCCAGTGGTCTCTAGCTCCTCCTCTCCTATCTGAAGCTAGCTGATTACTGCTAGGGAAATCAGATTCAACCCAGCCCCGCCATACAGTAACATCTTTGTGACCTTGAGGTTGTGAATTATTGGGGAGACCAACAACGGCAAACACCCTACCGCCATGGTGCAACAAGGGTGGTCCTCCTTGTCAAAGATGATGGGCGTGCAGGACCACTTGAGCGGCTTCCGGGCCTCTGGCATTGGTTCCACAACATTGACCTCTCGTGCCCATCGCTTGAGTTGGTGATGAGAGGTGTGCAAAGATGCACCTCCATCAATGCATAGGGCGTCAGTGGCCTTTTGAAATTCCTGCTCACTAGTTTCCTCTTCATCCACTCCATCACAGGCATCATCATAGGTTTCCTTCTCTCGGCCCCTGGCGGGCTTTCCTTGGTCCCGAAAGGGCTTGCCAGGGTGATTTGCTTCACCACCTCGGTCCTTACCGCCAGCAGCATTCTGACCTTTCTCCTTATCATGCTTACCATATTCTACCCTCTATCTCTTGACAAGCTTCTCAACCTGATAACACTCCTGAAGGTCGTGGCCTTTGGTCCGATGGATCTTGTAGTATGACCCATCAACTTTCCCAACTTTTTCCACGGCAGTGGCCTCCCGGCAGGCAGTGCACGCGACAACTTCCTTGCCGGGGGCCTCAGCCTTGGCCTTCTTGCTGGTACTAGGTGTGCCTGAACCTTCCACAGTCATCACTGCCTTGTCTCTTGGCTTCTTACTATGCTTCTTGCCCATCCTCTGACTGGTTGATTCATCCTCATCCTCTGAATTAGAATTGACACAATCTTCCTCTCCGGGAAGCTTCCTTCCTTCTTCCATCCGAGCACATTCATCAAATAGTGTATATAGTTCTTTCACAGTCTTGGGCAACCGCACGTTCATTATGGAACGAATGCGGCGGCTGCGCACATTGGACTGGAAAGCTGCTATAACAGCTGCCGGATGGATATTTGGAATATTCCTAAGAATTTTATTGAACCTCTGCAAATACTTATGGAGGGTTTCCCATTCCTTCTACTGGAGAAGCTGCATGTCGTTGGGCTTGCTGGGCTCTTGGTGGCCACCGGTGAACGCACTGATGAACTCGTGGCACAGGTCTGCCCATGGCGAAATGGAGTTCTCCGGCAGGTGCATCATCCAAGACCTCACATTAGACTTGAGGGCCAAAGGGAAGTAGTTGGCGAACACCTTTTCATCTCTTCCCCCGGCAGCCTGAAAAACGATAGTGTAGATGCTCAGGAACTTTGTCGGGTTCAACCTCCCGTCGTACTTCTCAGGTATCTCTGGCTTGAACGTGCGAACGGATGGCCAACGGACTTGCCGCAACTCTCGTGTAAAGTTAGGGCAGCCAACCTCGAAGGGTAGGCACCCGCCAACACTGAGCACATGCTCATCAACATTGAGGCCATCGCACCCATCGGTCTGGCGGGGATCGTTGCGGCACCGTTCGGTGACGACACGCGCGTCCCCTGTTGCCTGTCTTCTGGGGTTCGACGTTGGCCTGGACGTGCTCGAGGGTCAGAAGAGGCCATCGAGACATCGTTGGGGTCTTGATTCTTCTGCGCCCTCGCCGGCTGCCATGGCGGGGACTGAACCGTGGCGATGGCCCCCTTCGTATGGCTAGAGGCTCAGACGGTAGCTGTTGCTTGGGGTGGTTGTAGTGGGTAAGCTCATCATGAGCCCCCGGCTTTGGCGAAACCAAGAAGGCTTTGGATGGTGACACGCCACTCATCCATCTACTCGCCTGCTAGCAGGATCCTCAGCAATAGCTGAGCTCGCGCCATGGCCTCCGAGGCCGTGCTTGGCGTGGATGTCGATGACGTCGACCGCACCATCACCTGGCTCCGGATGGTGCGAGCGGCGACGGTGCCCCGCCCACGCTGTTGTGGGACGACCGCCGGGGAAGCAAGGTCGTGTGGTGGTGGCGTTCGAAGATCAGCGGCTCCGTTGAGCGCAGCGGCTTGGTTGGCCCATCCGGGAGGAGGCGCATGCGTCGCGACCACTCCCATGAAGGGGGCGACCGGAGGGTGATGACTTGCCCCAGACTGAACACAGTTTCTGCGCCTGTGCTCGTTGGCGAGAGGAGGGGGCCCAGATGGTGCGACCCCCTCGCCCGCATCTTTCGGAGCTTAATTGTTGAGATGTTGCTGCCGTCGTTCTCCTCTGGCACCTCCGGCCCCTGTGTCGGCCGCGGGGAAGGCGGTAACGGTGACATTGCTCCAACCATGCCCCCAGCGGCGTCCACATCCTCGCGAGCTTCCATGTCCCCCATGGCGTTGGAGGCTGCGGGCTGAGGAGCTTTCGAGGTGGATGGATGGGCTAAGGTGCCGGATTTCTTCTTGGGCACCATGGTCGATGGCACCATCGAGGATGAAAACGTCGATGAAGATGACGCGCGGTGTACCCTTTAAGGTTCGCCCAAGCGCTCCCCCTACCTGGCACGCCAAAGATGTCGCGGGATTTCCGCAGCCACCTATGGGACCGGGGGGCTTGTTGGTTCGGCAGGGGGACATCGCGTTGCACAAAGAGCAGACCAGCATATGGCCTTACGGCAAAGAGCACACAATCAATTTACCCAGGTTTGGGCCATCGCGAGGCACAAGACCCTACTCCTGCTTTAGTGGATTGATGGAAGAATGGAGGTGGTGGTGCGTAGTACACTTGCCCGACAAGGTTTGCCCGAGGCGACTACATGTATGTGGTGGCTTGAGGTTGTTAACTTTCTAACCTCCTAAACCCCCCTACGAGTGCCATGGGCCTCCTTTTATAGATTAAGGGGTCACCACAGTGGCAAAGTGGTCATTATCCACTGATATGATAGCAAACAGTGCTATCATACCTAACCGCGGGCTGACAGGGTGCATTAAATGCACCGCTTAGCGTCACATCACTGGGCGCCTGACAAGGCCTGCCACGCTATCTTGCCAGCTCCGCTCCTGTTCTATTGACACGTCGAAGGACGGGTGTCACCTGTAGACTTGTCTGTAGGAAATGGCTTCCATGTGGCGAATGGCTGCCACTTAATCATCTCGCGACTTGACACCGCATAGATTGACAATGAGAGTAAGGTTTGAGTGGTTGGTGGGGAGGTTCTGCCCCCGCGGACCCTGGTAGGCTCTACCGGGGAGCCGATCGGTTGCTTGCTTCGGGGGATGGCCTCGCCCCTTGCCAGGCTCACTGCCCGGCAAGGGAGGCCCTTCTCTTGCCGATCCCTTTCTTCTTAGGCTCAACTTTGGTCCATATGAGCTGCATGTTGGCTCTCCGAATCTCTTGGTGCTTTGATACGTCCATTTTGCATCATGCTTTTATATTGATATTTATTACATTAGGGGATGTTATTACACATTATGTCACAATACTTATGCCTATTCTCTCTTATTTTACAAGGTTTACATGAAGAGGGAGAATGCCGGCAGCTGGAATTCCGGGTGGGAAAAGAAGCAAATATTAGAGACCTATTCTGCACAACTCCAAAAGTCCTGAAACTTCACGGGAGCATGTTTCAGAATATATAAAAAATATTGGGCGAAGGAAGTCCCAGAGGGGGGCCACCCACCATCCACGAGGGGTGGGGGGCGAGCCCTACCCCCTGGGCGCGCCCCCTGCCTCATGGGCCCCCTGGCAGCCCTCTGATACCCATCTTTGGATACATGGAGTCTTTTGTCCTAGAAAAAATAATAAGCAAGCTCACGGGATGAAACTCCGCCGCCACAAGGCGGAACCTTGGCGGAACCAATCTAGGGCTCCGGCAGAGCTGTTCTGCCGGGGAAACTTCCCTCCGGGAGGGGGAAATCATCACCATCGTCATCACCAACGATCCTCTCATCGGGAGGGGGTCAATCTTCATCAACATCTTCACCAGCACCATCTCATCTCAAACCCTAGTTCATCTCTTGTATCCAATCTTTGTCCCAAAGCCTCAGATTGGTACCTGTGGGTTGCTAGTAGTGCTGATTACTCCTTGTAGTTGATGCTAGTTGGTTTATTCGGTGGAAGATCATATGTTACGATCCTTTATGCAAATTAATACCGCTCTGATTATGAACATGAATATGATTTTTTAGTAGTTACGTTTGTTCCCAAGGACATGGGAGAAGTCTTGCTATAAGTAGTCATGTGAATTTGGTATTTGTTCGATATTTTGATGAGATGTATGTTGTCTTTCTAAACGTCGACTACATGACACTCCACCATTGTTTGGGCCTAGAGGAAGGCATTGGGAAGTAATAAGTAGATGATGGGTTGCTAGATTGACAGAAGCTTAAACCCTAGTTTATGAGTTGCTTCGTAAGGGGCTGATTTGGATCCATATGTTTCATGCTATGGTTAGGTTTACCTTAATACTTCTTTTGTAGTTGGCGATGCTTGCAAGAGGGGTTAATCATAAGTGGGATGCTTGTCCAAGGAAGGGCAGTACCCAAGCACCGGTCAACCCACATATCAAATTATCAAAGTACCGAACACGAATCATATGAACGTGATGAAAACTAGCTTGACAATAATCCCATGTGTCCTCGGGAGCGCTTTCCTTTATATAAGAGTTTGTCCAGGCTTGTCCTTTGATGCAAAAAGGATTGGTCCATCTTGCTGCACCTTACTTACTTCCATTACTTGTTACCCGTTACAAATTATCTTATCACAAAACTATCTATTACCGATAATTTCAGTGCTTGCAGAGAATACCTTACTGAAAACTGCTTATCATTTCCTTCTGCTCCTTGTTGGTTTCGACACTCTTACTTATCGAAAGGACTACGATAGATCCCCTATACTTGTGGGTCATCATTCTCCAATCTCTGACTTAAGCTGGTGCTTCAATCTTGATCTTGTGCCTATGCACAGTTGGTCAACAGACCTAGGGTTTGTTGCATCAAAAAACTGTTTGCGATTAGGCAACAGAACAGAAACAGTCAGCCAGATCAAAGTGTGTGTGATTGATCACATACACTTCAGACGGATGAACTACTTGCGATTAGCCACAACAAACAAGAATAGTTAGACAGATCAATGTGTGTGCGCTAGACGGGCACACATTCTAATTAAAAGAAGCATGCGCGATGGTAATAACGAGCGTGCATGGCACACGGTTCTTGGAACAAGACATGTGCGTACATTGCCTATTGCGGTGCACCCTATGGTGCTAACACCACGTACGCGGCTGAGAAAGCGTGCCCATGTTACGCCGTTCAGGAGTAGTGCCGCACTTAGAAATTATAGAACCTTCAATAAATTTCGAGCCTACGTCCCGTCACATTCCAAATTGCAAACCTGTTCACACCGATCAAAACCTAAACGGTTTCCCACTTAGGAGTGTATTAGTACTCGGTTATAAATACTACTACTCCAAGATGACTGCACATTCCTCCTCAACTCCTCATCCACAAAAACAAACAAGTCATTCATGATCATTCCCTTGCATCTGCCATGGCCAACGTGAGTTCTAGGTCAAGAGATTGCCACCAGGGAGAGGCGAGCATGGAAGCGGAAGCACGAGAGATGTCTTCCCTCGCTGTGAAAGCAGCCGACATGTATCGCCGCGCAGCCATAGCAGCCCAGAGGTCCTGCCGCGTTGTCGATGCAGCAGACTGTTACGGCTGCGCTGCGGAAGCAGCACAGATGTCCTCCCATGCTGCAGCGGCCTGGTAAAATGTCTCACGGGCAGGCGAGGACTCTTATAGGTGCATGCATGTGATTGTCCATAGCCTGATGGATCACATCTCCGGCTGGGCGACATTCCAGGACGACATGAAAGCCTCATTTGAATAGGCTACCGACGTCATACAGCAAATAAGGGAGAGTAATGAAAAGCTCCAGGCCGAGCGCGACCTGCTGAGGGCGAAGATCATCAGAAGTGTGGAGTAGCAGGAGGAGACCACTGCCTTGTTGAAGAGGACTAGCGTCATCGTCGAGAAACTTATGGACGAGAATGTTGTGTTGCGCATGAAACGCAAAAGGCTAGTGGAGGAATCTGTGGATGCTGTGAAGCAGCATATTGAGGACAGCAAAGAGCTCATCGCTGCTCGCCGCAGAGACTAGTTCCGTGGCCTGCAGCAACGCATCAAGAAAGTAGAGATCAGCGAGCCAGATTGTTGTCTTCCTTTTTCTTTTGCCCTTGTGTATTTTGCGCGTTGCCACATGTGGCTTTTTTAAATTACGTTCCTAAATATGTAAGAAAATTATTATCCGCTGCCATCATCCTTATATTCATCATGCTTGTTATAAGTCGCAGTTCATGCTATATAGGTCCGTCGGATCTTACATCAAGATCTATGCAAAATTTTCTTTTTAGATTTTCATTTTTCACTCTTAAATCTAAGTCCAGTTAGACATAGCCACGCCGTGAAACAGGGGCTCGGGCACCATTAATGGAGATGTTGGGAGGGAGGTGTGCGGCGGATAGAGGTCAAAAGGCAATCCTCCCAATGAGCATGCGCAGGGGTCGGATCACATGCCTCCGGTACTCAAATAGCTACCCCGCACGGCACCTCCTAGCCAATAAAAAAGGGGGCGTGTGGAGGCACGTAATTGGTAGTTGTGTTTCCGATTTGTGACGTGACAACAGTTGTCCCAAAATGACTTTGTTAGTTGTTAATGTGTGCGCCTTCACAAATCGGACAAAAAAATTACCACAGCATGTTGGTTCCATGTCATGACACCATGCCAAGTTTCATGATTTTCAGGCGTGTTTTGCATTTACAGGAATTAAAAAATGAAGTTTCTCAATCTTTTCGGCCAAGCCACGATGCCCAGATGTTTGAATATCATTCTCTTTTCTTCCATGGGACCTAGAAATTCACCCAAGGACGCACATGTGATTTTTCAACCAACTTTGGTGCACTGGAGCATGTGCATGTAGTTCAAATTTGAATTATGCACATTAAATGCCCAGAACTTCAATTAATGTATTTAAAAAGGCCAAATGAACCCAAAATAATTCCAAAATTTAGCACGATAATTCTATTTGGTCTAATCTTCTTGTGTAAAAAAATTAAGACGGGAGAAGGCAGTGTACGTGTGCTGTTTCGCACACTATCATGGACTTAACACGGCAGATGCCCTAGCAAAACGACTTAGGTGTGGAGCCATCACAACTAGGTTAGCTTGAAAGGGGTTAAAACGGGACAAAGGACACATGGAGTTTACCAAGGTTCAGCTCCTCTCAACGAGGTAAAAGCCTACTCCTGCTTTAGGTTGTATTGCTTGGGTTTCAATTACCAGGGAGCGAATACGCTTGACCTAGTTCTTGATGAGTTGTTTCTTGAGTTAACCCACCGTTGGGTCACCCCTTTATATACACAGGTTGATGCCCGGTGGCTTACAGAGTCCCGGTCGGCTCATACACAACGTGCACAGCTCGATCACTAACTAAGCCTGTCTTATAGTACAAGTTTAACATATGGCGGATCCCACCCGTGGGCCTCAAGTCGTCCCCGGGTCTTGGGCCTTTAATAAGATTTCTCTATGAACTGCCATCTTCATATATTCTTGGGCCTCTTCATCTTAAGCCGCTAGTGGAATGACCCGGTCCCTCCTGGGCGGGTCATACCCAGTAATTATATCCCCAACATTAGGCCCCAGGTTGATTTGAACTTGTTCACATCAATCTTCAGCACTTGACTTAGCAAAATCTTCCATCACTAATTTCTTACCAATTCATTATAACCTGCCATGATGTCATAGCTCAGCATTGTGTTAACCCGCCATGACGTCATCTCGCATTAACTTCGCACGAAGCCTGGAACATCTCAACAGATCTTAATCTTTAATGGATCTCCCGAAAATCGAGGCGTTCGCTTAGCCACATAATCATTTTTTGGCCTCCTCGATTCCCGCGCATGCCATTTATCCGTATCCTTATAAATATCTAGGGACAGGGGCCCTTTTCATTTTTTTCACCCTTGCCCTCTCATCTTGATCTTCCTCCTCGCAACGCCCCTTGCGCCCGAGCTCCGCCGCCGTCGGCCTTCGTCAACTACCTCAACTCCGGCTGCTGCATCAACCTGAACGGACCAGAGCACTGTGGCACACCTCCACTATGCGACAGCGTCCATGAGTACTCCTCCTCCTTATTAGCAGATCTCCATTAGGGTTTGCCCAGTTCGTCGGAGTTCTTCTTTGTTCTTGTTTTCCTTCTTTAGATCATGTAGCTGAATCTGAACATGATATTGAAGATGCACGGTAGTAGCTTATCATCCCTTTTCCAATCACGGTACACACTTTTTCTCTATAAGATCCATCCGAACACATGAGTTCTTTCACTGCCTTCACTTTAGGTCTAGAATTTATTTTATTTTTTGAACTATTGCAGATCTGAAATTGTAGCATCAATCTATGGAATCTGTTTGTCCATCACTTATAAAATCCTCACTTATAGATCTGAAATATAGCAAATATTTAGGCGGCTCAACTGATAAGCTGTAACCCGCCATGTACCATTAGTCCCCTTTTAAGCCGCCAGTATATATATGCCTGACTCGGTGTTATCTTCCTGGGTTAATCATACCAATGTTAGAGCACACCATCCTCTGTACATGAATTAGCCTTGCACGACACTCATTTTTTGACCACTGGCCAGCTTAACAGCATAACCTTAAACCGGCAATATTTTTTCTTTAGGCTTTTCACCAACAAAATGACCAAGACCGTCACTTCGTGCAATTGGGTTGCTTCTACTGTCACGAAAGAAATCCTTAATGAGTTTGTAAAGGAAGGCATCCTGGCCAAAAAGGATGTGATCCACTGGAGGGCTCCGGGAACCGAGACCACCCCTGAACCAAAAGAGGGTGAAGTTGTAGTTTTCACTAATAACATACTCCGGGGGTTCACTCCACCCGGCTCAAAGTTCTTTCGTGATGTACTACATTTCTTTCAACTTCATCCACAAGATATTGGGCCCAACTTTGTGTCAAACATCTGCAACTTCCAAGTATTTTGCAAGGTATATCTTCAATAGGAGCCCAATGTCAAGCTATTCAGGGAATTCTATTACTTGAACCATCAAAGTGAGTTCACAGATGGGCCCAGCCTAGAATTAGGCGGTATTTCAATCCAGAGGCGCAAAGAAGCTACTTTCCCAGCCGCTACTCTTCCCAGTCACCCCAAGGACTGGAACCAAACTTGGTTTCCTTGACAAGACACATCTCCAGAGGGTGAAAATCCCTTGCCGGGTTATCGTGAGAGCCGGCTTAGCAACAGGCACCCCCTCCTCGATCGGACCAGCACAGCAGAACGGGCCAAATATATGCCCATATTTGGAAAAAATCATAGCCTTAATGGAAAATGGCTTAACTGGAGTTGATCTAGCTGATGCTAGGTCGCCTGGAGAATCTTGCCCTTAAGGCACCGGTCCGGCTTGATGTGTGACTATACCCGTGACATCAAAGATCCACAACGCCATAGCCATGTGCGACTGGACGAAGAGATCCTCAACAAGATGGTCAAGACATTGCTGAACGAAAGCTTGGCCACTTGCAGCATGACGGGGATGAACCCCTTTTGTACCCTCAACAAGCCGCCAGCCGTAAGTATTTTGGAGCAATTTTCATTGACTCATTACCTATCAATCTATTTTCTTATTATTATTTTGACCTTCTACACGCTGACTCTCCTTTCTAGCATAGGAAATTGCAAGATAATCCGGCCAAGAAGGTCCGACGAAGAATAAGGCTCCAAAAAAAGCCTGCCGAGAAGAAGACCAACCCCTCCGAGTTATTTAACCTGGATGATGATGAGTCAGAGGTAGAACTTGACTCCCTTGGCTCATTTTTTGTACATCTTATTGAAAATGATCACTATCAGGATGACACGGAAGGCAGCCGTGCAGATGGTGAAGAGGTAATTATTCTCTCCTTCGACTCAGAACATTTGCCAAGACAGAAAGTTCGACAAGCAAACTGGAAAGTAAGGTTTTCTCACCCTTTAGCTTATCTTGATCCCAACTTTCTTTTGAAGAAACAACACCATGAAGCTTGCCGCACAACCCGGAACAACGACGGTTGGGTTCTCTCTTCCGACTTACCCAACACGCCAGTTCCACGCAAGTGCCATCCAGAGGTTTCACATATTTCTTATTTGGCACTTCCCAAGGCGGGTCTTTTTTGACAACCTCCTAACCGTTCTGATTGAAACTATCAGCGAACCTCTCACTCATCATCAGGCGATCCCACTGGGACTCAAGTTCCATTGTTCAAGACTGTTCCTGGGTAAAAACACTTAAGCCTACTTGCTTTAACACCTTACTCAATTGGTATACTATTCTCATCATATGTTTTACTTTCAGTGCCATGGCAAAACCAAGCAAAAAACTGAAGGTTAATAAACCATCCGAAGATCCCAAGGTGGCTGACACAGAGAAGCATACAACGTCTGAATCTTTGCATCAAGCTTCAGAAGCAGCCTGTCACCATGGACCCCATCAACATTGATCCACAGAACACTAAGCCGCCCAGCCCCGCTCAGCCGGTTCAAGAAACTGAAGATGTCATAGTTACTAGGACGACTTCCATAGCACCAGGTAACCCCACCGTCTTGTCCAAGCACAACGCCAAAGAAGAATTCTCCGATGTTGACAAAGGCAAGTGGAAATTGGATCTGGAGAGCTATGCTAAATTCAACGCCCAGGAGCTTCACGCGGGTTACTTGAACCGCTTCCACACCAGCCGTGACTTTGAAGCCGGCTTGGTTAATCTCATGAAAGATCGTTTTTAGGTAAGCACAAAACTTGTCTCATACAAATATATATCTGTCGGCTGCCAAGTCTACTGGATATGATAAACTTGAATATGTTGTAGACTTTAAACATCCTTGTTGACCTTGATATCCATGTCATAGCATGTTAGAACTGCAGAATCAACACAAGTAGCCCCAAAGGGCCGGCTTAAATTGCATAGCTGAAGCTGGGACTTCAAAATGTAGCTCTCAATTTCACATTTGTATCTCCCAAGGGTCGGCTTAAACTGACAAGTTACACTGGTGCATGTCGGTCCTAAACAAACGATTTTTAACCCCTTTCTGCGATGGCATTCGGAACCGTCGCCAAGTGAGTGTGGGCGATAGGGGGTTCCTTCCCACACGACCCAGAAACTGTTGGGGATATGCCCTCCTGGCACATACGCTCGGCAAAATGAGGTCGTGTGCGATCGGCGAGCACTCAAATACAGAAATACGTACAATAGTGCTAAAAAAATACAATTATACAAGCGAAATCATTTCTGGTCGTAAGTACATCCCACACAGTCAGTCACCACTAAACGTTTTCGTTCGTATATACATCCCACACAGTCACTACAAGGAAAACATTTGAGCAAGGTGGCGTAACGCAAACAGTTTTGAAGAGAATGTCGTGTGTAATTGTCCATTGATCCAACACGGTTTATTCCTAGAAACTGTGTGTGTTGCCTGAGGTCATCGCCCAGGGTGGTTTCTCATTAACCGTTTGCAATAGGAAAACCCAATTAGCGGGCTAATTGCCCTATTATTAACAATCCATTTACTAATGTAATTGACATTCATTTTAAGCACATAATATATTCCATTTCCATGTTAAGGAAGCAGGATTTCATAATTGAAATACATCCGAGTACAACATGATATAGCTTCAGCACTTAGCTACCCCATTACACAACTGCACCAGCAGCAAGTTTCACATGCAACATCTAGAAACTTTCAAATAGCATCATAGATGGTACATAGAGAGATGCATTTCATGTGGAAAACTGCTGAAGCGGAAGGCGAACATTGAGCCTTCATTCTTGTTGAAGGTATTTGCAACTTTAGGTCAGTGCCTGTGGATGATTGACCATACATCCTTCGACCTCTTCAGGAACACTTCAATATTGAACCATGGGTGTTGTATGCGAACTTTCATCGCCTCCTGACCATAGAGGTGGTTTGAGAGGTAATCATCAGTGAAGCTTGAAAACAAGAATGTGCATAAATATCTTCTCTATATTGGAAATGGGGCAAAGGAATACAAAAAGGCAAGGTATAATAGTTAGTACCATCTTGTAAACATCAGTGCTTCCCATTGTTTCCCTGCAACACATATAAGGTAGTTAGTCATCAGGTTAAGTAAGGGTTCGCATGCTATCAGTAAAATATGTTGATGATAAATAAGCACATTGCAAATTCATCAGATTAATTCAAGCCACATGGAAAACCCATTTATCCAAACCAAGCATGATTAAGAACTATGAAATATAGCACATGTATATGTTTCTCATGTATTAAGTGCAGCCAAATTTGATTTATTCCTCACATGGTATACAATAACAGAATGCAGCCACAGGAATTGAACATCGCATTGCCGAATTGAACCAAGCAGTTAACTAAACACCACAACAAATGAACCAAACGTTAACTGAGCACCACATTGCACAATATAATATAGTTCTAATAGAAGATCAGACAGTTAACCAAACCAGGCATGCTTAACAACTTGGAAATATAGCAATTTTATTTGTTTCTCATGTATTTAGTACAACCAAATTCGATTTATTCCTCACATGGTATATTATAACAGAATGCAGCCACAACAATTGAACATCGCATTGCAGAATTGAACCAAGCAGTTAACTAAACACCACAACAAGTGAACCAAGCCACAAAAAATGAACCAAGCAGTTAATTAAACACCAATTGAACAATATAACATACTACAAATAGAACATCAGACAGTTAACCAAACCAAGCATGCTTAATAACTTGGAAATATTGCACCCTGGAGAATTGAACATCACATTTGCAGAATTGAACCAAGAAGTTAATTGAACACCACATTGCACGACATATAGAACATATACACTATAGCAGAAGATTGCATGGTAAAAGTAGATAGCACAATTCACTAGAATTTGTTAAGGAAAGGCAGTAGCTAGCAAACTGAACATGGGTCCTTATAGTGAGCTAATAAGACAAGGTGCTCCTCATTGTCGGAGATATCGATGACGATTGGCTCCTTGGACATGGAAGAGGGCGAGGCCTCTGCATCGTGGGTGCCCACGTTGTAGTGGTGAGTTGGCTGAGCCGCTCCAGGAACCAACCTGCTGGATCTCAAGATGAGGTAAGCACATGCACGCTGGGAAAACACTTCGTAGTCTTCATCGAAGGCACCGATGGTGGCCTCGAGAAAATGCCATGAACTGTTGTTTAAAGCAGCCAACCGCGTCGCGGCGACAGCGCGCGAGGCGTCATGTAACACCCCGGATGTAACTTTCCCTATTTGTACTCCAACTCTTGCCGTTTCCGGTGTTAAGTTATATTTATTTCCTCGGGTTCGGGTTTTTGTCTCCGTGTGTTGTTGTCGTTGTCATGCATCTCATATCATGTCATCATGTGCATTGCATTTGCATACGTGTTCATCTCATGCATTCGAGCATTTTCCCCGTTGTCCGTTTTGCATTCCGGCGCTTCGTTCTCCTCCGGTGGTCATTTCTAGCTTTCTTTCGTGTGTGGGGATTAAACATTTCCGGATTGGACCGAGACTTGCCAAGCGGCCTTGGTTTACTACCGGTAGACCACCTGTCAAGTTTCGTATCATTTGGACTTCGTTTGATACTCCAACGGTTAACCGAGGGACCGAAAAGGCCTCGTGTGTGTTGCAGCCCAACACCCCTCCAATTTGGCCCAAAACCCACCTAACTCTGCTCCATCGTCTAGAGCGTTCGATCATGATCGCGTGGCCGAAAACCGCACCTCATTTGGACTCTCCTAGCTCCCTCTATGCCTATAAATAGGTCCTCCTCGAAAATCTCGGATCCCCCTCCTCGAAACCCTAATTTTTCCCTCTCCGCGCCGGTCGGACACGTCCGAATCCGACCGGACGCGTCCGCGCCGCCACCGCCGCCCAGTCGCGCGCAGCCACCTGTCCCGCCGCCGCCGCCTCCCATCGCGCGACCCGAGAGCCCGGAGCCGGCCCCCGCGGCCCGCTTCCCGCGCCGCCTCCCGCCGCCGCCGCGCCGCCCCGCTCCGCCTCTCGCCGCCCTGCCACCGCCGCTGGATCCGCCGCCGCCCGAGCCGCCGTCGCCCGAGCCGCCGCCGATCCGCCGCCGCCGCCGCCTCTAGCCGCCTCCGCAGCGCCGCCCACCGCAGCCGTCGCCGCCGACTCCGCCCCGGCCGGATCCGCCGCCGCCGACCTCGGCCACCGCCGTCCTCACCATCTCCGATGAACCGCGCCGCCGCCTCGGTTCGCGTGCGTGTACAGTAAACCCTAGATCCCGCGAGGTGTTCTTTTCTCTAAGTCCTCAAATCTCAGATTCAAGTGCTTCTGTTCACGGCTCCGTAACTTCGCATCCGTAGCTCCGATTCATGCATATAGCATATCAAAATGTTCATCTCAGAGAGTACATCATTTCATTCCATTGCATCATTTTCATTTGAGTTCATTTTGATGCCCGAAATGCTGTTAGAAGAGGGCTACTTGAGTTAATTGTCAGATATGCTACTCCGTTTAGCACTTTTGTCATTTTTGCCATGATTAATGTGTGCATGATATGCCCGTGTGCTCTACGTATGTTTTGCTAAGGGTTTTGTCATCTTTCCAGAGGTGCAACCCATGTATTTTTAGGATGTGTGTGGTGACTTGTGCAAGCTTGCAAAGTGGTGCACTTGCTAATTCTGTTTTCAGGGACTTAGTGATTTCACTAAGTCCTGGAGCTGTTCATCTCATGATGCCATATGTTCATGTTGTTTCCTAGTGATCCGTGCCTCTTTTGAGGATGATCAGTAAGGAGTTTTGTTAATATTGTAGTGCTCTATCCATCCATGTCTTTGTTTGCAATTATGGAGCACCCTAGCTTGAGTCAATCGAGCTCTACTTTTGCTACTTTGTGAATCTGGGCAGATTGTCAACTTGTTTGCAATTTTGCCGGTGATGTTGTAGTTGATCCGTGCATGCTATGCTATTGTTCTTGCCATGTCTAGCTTGCATTTTGTGCCTTCTTGATGGATGTATGCTTGTCTTGCCATGACTTGCACCGTAGTGAGTGCATCGAGCTCGTAAACATGCCTACTTGAGTTATATTTCAGCATGTGTCAGTTTTCACTAAGTCTGAAAACTGATTATGTTTTTGCTATGTTCACATGCTTGCAATTGTATTTTCTGATCCCTTTTGGCTCAAGGTCACTAAGGGACTTTTGTTAAGCTCTTTGAGTAGCTCCATGCCATGCTTTACTTTGCCATGTTCAGGTCCTGTAGCATGTAGTTTTGTTGCTCCGAAGAGGGCTACCTGATCTGAAATTCCAGACAAGTGTTAATTTCACTAAGTCTGAGATCTGTTTGCCATATGCATTTTTGCCATGCTTGTTTGAACCTGTTAATGGATGAATTGGCCGTAGCTCAGTGCTAGACTTTTGTTAAGCATCTTGTGTGCATCCCTGCCATGTATTTTGTTGTCATGTTTGGGTGCTGTAGCATGTTCATTTCATTGCATTTAGATGCCTACTTGCTGTAAATCGCAGACCGGTGTCATTTTTGAATCGCTTGCCATTTCCAAACCGTAACTCCGATTCCGGCGTTCTTTATATCGTTTTCAAGCGATTTCATCTCATCTTTCCAGTGGCACACTTGGATTTCCAAGTTGAGGCCAGGTTCATGCATTTCCTGTCATATCTTGCATTTTGCATCCCGCATCGCATCCCGCATAGCATATCATCTTTGCATCGTGTTGTTTGAGTTTGCACGTGGTTGATTGTATCCTTGTTGCTTGTTTGTCTTGTTTGGGTAGAGCCGGGAGACGAGTTCGCTAACGAGGAGCCCGTTGAGTTTGCTTTCGAGGATCCAGTCAACTCTGACAACTGTGCAGGCAAGATGATCATACCCTCGAAATCACTACTATCTTTGCTATGCTAGTTTGCTCGCTCTTTTGCTATGCCATTGCTACGATGCCTACCACTTGCTTGCAAGCCTCCCAAATTGCCATGTCAAACCTCTAACCCACCATGTCCTAGCAAACCGTTGATTGGCTATGTTACCGCTTTGCTCAGCCCCTCTTATAGCGTTGCTAGTTGCAGGTGAAGATTGGAGGCCGTTCCTTGTTGGAACATTTATTTACTTGTTGGGATATCATTATATTACTTTGTTATCTTAATGCATCTATATACTTGGTAAAGGGTGGAAGGCTCGGCCTCTCGCCTAGTGTTTTGTTCCACTCTTGCCGCCCTAGTTTCCGTCATATCGGTGTTATGTTCCCGGATTTTGCGTTCCTTACGCGGTTGGGTTATAATGGGAACCCCTTGACAGTCCGCCTTGAATAAAACTTCTCCAGCAATGCCCAACCTTGGTTTACCATTTGCCACCTAGCCTTTTCCCTTGGGTTTCACGGACTCAAGGGTCATCTTATTTTAACCCCCCCGGGCCAGTGCTCCTCTGAGTGTTGGTCCAACCTAGAGCACCGTGCGGGGCCGTCCCTTGGCAACTTGGGTTACGTTGGCTCCCGTACGCTTAGCTTATCCGGTGTGCCCTGAGAACGAGATATGTGCAGCTCCTATCGGGATTTGTCGGCACAGCGGGCGGTGTTGCTGGACTTGTTTTACCATTGTCGAAGTGTCTTGAATTACCGAGATACCGAGTCTGATCGGAACGTCTTGGGAGGAGGTCTATTCCTTCGTTGACCGTGAGAGCTTGTCATGGGCTAAGTTGGGACTCCCCTGCAGGGATTGAACTTTCGAAAGCCGTGCCCGCGGTTATGGGCAGATGGGAATTTGTTAATGTCCGGTTGTAGATAACTTGAACCTTAATTAATTAAAATGAATCAACTGAGTGTGTTACCGTGATGGCCTCTTCTCGGCGGAGTCCGGGAAGTGGACACGGTGTTGGAGTAATGTTTGCGCAGGTTGCTCTCTAGTTTCTCGCTCGCGCTTTGCCTCCTCTTCTCGCTCTCTTTTGCGAATAAGTTAGCCACCATACTTGCTAGTCGCTTGCTGCAGCTCCACTCATATTTTACCTTGCCTTACCTATAAGCTTAAATAGTCTTGATCGCGAGGGTGCGAGATTGCTGAGTCCCTGTGGCTCACAGATTACTATTACACCAGATGCAGGGCCTGATGATTCCGCTCCAGGAGACGCGTATGAGCTCAAGTGGGAGTTCGACGAAGACTCTCAACGTTACTATGTTTCCTTTCCCGATGATCAGTAGTGGTGCCCAGTTGGGGGTGATTGGGACCGTGTCGCATGTTGGGTTCTCTTTTATTTTGGCGCCGTAGTCGGGCCATGAGTGTTTGGATGATGTAATGTTATTTATGTACTTGATTGACGTGGCGAGTGTAAGCCAACTATGTTATCTCCCCTTTATTATTTATATTACATGGGATGTTGTGAAGATTGCCTAACTTGCGACATATGCCTTCAATGCGATTATGTCTCTAAGTCGTGCCTCGACACGTGGGAGCTATAGTCGCATCGAGGGTGTTACAAGTTGGTAATCAGAGCCTTCCCCGACCTTAGGAGCCCCATTGCTTGATCGTTTTTAGCGGCCGAGTTGTGTCTAGAAAAATGTTTTGAGTCTTTAGGAATTATATATCGGAGAGTTTAGGAATTCTTTTTACTTCCCAGTCTCCTCATCGCTCTGGTAAGGCATCCTGACGTAGAGTTTTGACTCTTCTCTTCTCAAATTTCACTAAAAAATTTTAGGATCACGCGGGTATCTTGGAATCGTTCCGATGGTTTTATGATGAGAACATTGTCTTGGTGCCTCCTGTCAGGGGTTTAGTGGAAGTGTCCCGGGGAGTTGAGCTCTGAGGTGTTGTCATCATAATTTTATCGTTGCAGTTCTGGAATACCTGAGTTTAGTACGCCGACATCGAAAATCTCTTTTATGCAGTTCGTTGGTGAGATAACCTCGACGCCACCCAGTACTGGGGCGGGAGTTCGGGAGTATCGCCATAACTTGTATAACGGATGCTTTTCGAAGGTTGAGGTAGATGGTTTCCGAAGGTTTCTTGGTTATGTGTTGAAGGATGGATACAGCTGGATGTAGGATTTGCTAGTTTGGGTGAGATATTATGCTTCCCCTGTATCCCCAACACCTGATTGCATAACCGGAAAGGTTCGGGAGTTTCATAGGTGGGAATTCTAGTAGCTCTAGTTCTTCTTCCACGGATATTGGTTTGAGATTGGGATTTCTTACCGATTATTCGTTCTTGATCCGTACCTTGTTGATTTATTTCTCTACCTTAATTCTACGTGGCTTCTCAATTTATGGATATGTGACCATTTCAAGAGGAATGCATTCGTTCATTTTGTTCGGATGTGAAGACTATATGTTGCAATTTTCATTCCGTTGGATTCAGCTTCAATATTTGTCTATCAATGTGCTAATGGTGGTCAACCTCTTCAGGATGGCTCCTCCAACGCGCACGACTCCGAATCCTGATCCGCCACCACCTCCACCTCCTCCGGAGGCATGGCAAGCTGTGATGGCCGCAACCAATGCAAACACACAGTTGATCATGCAAATTCTTCAAGAGCGCAATCAAGGCAACCAAGGGAATCAAGGCAGCAATCAGAGTCACTTTGCTACACTCAACCAGTTCCTTGCTAACGGGCCAAAGACTTTCAGCAATTGTGTTGAGGCAACCGATGCTGACGATTGGCTTGTGGATCTGTGCAAGCATTTCGAGTGCAGTAACGTCAGGCCTGAGGACTTTGTTAAGTTCGCTTCCTTCCAACTCAAAGATCAAGCTGCAGAATGGTTCCAGCAGTACAAGGACTCCAGAGGTGGACGTGTTATCACTTGGGATGATTTCCGTCGAGATTTCCGAGCTCATCATATTCCCCAGAGCGTGGTTGAAAGCAAGCGTGAGGAATTCCGCAATCTGAAGCAAGGCTCTTTGTCTGTCTATGACTACAACAAGTTGTTCCAGAAGCTCGCCCGCTTTGCCAAGCAGGACGTCCCTGATGAGAAGAGCATGATATATCAGTTCAGGGGTGGTCTCAGAGAAGAAATTCAGCTAGCTCTTGTTCTCTTTGAGCCCTTGAGATACGATGAGTTCTACAACATGGCACTGAAGCAAGAGGCTGCTCAGTTGAGGTGTGATGCTTCCAAGAAGCGAGTCAGAGATGTTACTCCTTCTTCCTCTACTCAAGTGGCCAAGCAGCAGAAGTATTGGCTTCCTCCTCCTCCGTTCCGTCAGCCGTATCAGCAGAAGAGCAAAGGTGGCAGTGGTTCTTCCCACCCACCCAACCCTGGCTTTCAGAACAAGACTTCGTCTCAAGCTCCAAGATCGAGTGCTCCGTATCACCGTCCGCTTTCAGAGGTCACGTGCAACAAGTGCCAACAGAAGGGTCACTATGCCAACAAGTGTTTCAACCAGAGGCGTCTTCCTCCTCCTCCTCCTGACAAATCGGCAAGTACAGCTGTGGTCAAGCATAACCCCAAGCACGCCAAGGTCAACTTGCTGAATGCAGCTCAGGCAGAGGAATCATCAGATGTCATCATGGGTAACTTTCCAGTTCACTCTTTTCCAGCAAAAGTTCTTTTTGACACTGGTGCATCGCATTGTTTCATGTCAAGATCATTTGTTTCCAAGCATGATTTCGTTTCACAAATGTTGGGTAAACCTATGGGAGTGGTTTCTCCGGCTA
Organism: Triticum aestivum; assembly: GCF_018294505.1. Classification (NCBI taxonomy): domain Eukaryota; kingdom Viridiplantae; phylum Streptophyta; class Magnoliopsida; order Poales; family Poaceae; genus Triticum; species Triticum aestivum. Next base: position 415,674,558 of record NC_057800.1, read on the forward strand.
AGTCTATGAGGGCTACTTCAATAGTCCCGGATGTTTCTATCATGATGGGTGATTTCAAGTTTCTGGCTTCTCCAATGGTTCTTGGTAACTCGGATATTGATCTTATTTTCGGGATGGATTGGCTTTCTAAGCACAAGGCTCAGCTTGATTGTGCAGCCAGGCAGATTCAATTAACTCATTCGTCTGAGGATGTAATTGTCTTTGCCGCGAATGACGATACCATCCGTTTGTTTTCTCTCAATGAGAAGGGTGAACTCGATGCTATCTCGCAAATTCCAGTCGTTTGCGAATATCAAGACGTCTTTCCAGAAGAGCTCCCAAGAATGCCTCCGCATCGGCCAGTTGAATTCGTTATTGATCTTGAGCCTGGTACGGAACCTGTGTGCAAACGTCCTTACAAGCTCGGACCTGAAGAGTTGAAGGAGCTGAAGAAGCAACTCGATATTCAAGAGAAAATGGGTCTCATCCGGCCTAGTTCTTCTCCGTGGGGTTGTGGTGTTCTTTTTGTGAAGAAGAAGGATGGAACGGACCGACTTTGTGTTGATTACCGTCCAGTGAACAAGAAGACCATCAAGAACAAATACCCACTTCCCAACATCAATGAGCTGTTCGAACAACTCAAAGGTGCCCAAGTATTCTCCAAGCTTGATCTCCGTATGGGTTATCATCAGATTCGAATCCGTGAGCAAGATATTCCCAAGACGGCTTTCAGGACAAGCTTTGGTTCATATGAATACACTGTCATGTCTTTTGGCCTCGCCAACGCTCCTCCGACGTTCTCTCGCATGATGAACTTCATCTTCAACGCCTACACCAATGACTTCGTTTTGGTCTATCTCGACGACATTCTGGTTTTCTCGAAGAACAAGGAAGATCATGCCAAGCACTTGCGTTTGGTTCTTGATAAGCTCAGGGAACATCAGTTCTACGCCAAGTTCTCCAAGTGTGAATTTTGGCTCGATGAGGTTCTTTATCTTGGTCATATCATCTCTGCCAAGGGCATTGCCGTGAATCCTGAGAAGGTGTCTGCAATTGTGAATTGGGAACCTCCTCAGAACGTGAAGCAACTCCGTAGCTTCCTCGGTCTCGCAAGCTATTGCCGAAGATTCGTTGAAAACTTTTCTAAGATCGCGAAGCCTCTCTCTAATCTTCTTCAGAAGCACGTCAAGTACGTTTGGTCTCCGGAGTGTGACATTGCTTTCAACACTTTGAAAGAGAAATTGATCACTGCTCCAGTTCTGACTCCGCCTGATGAATCCAAGCCGTACGAGGTCTTTTGTGATGCCTCTCTCCAAGGTCTTGGCGCAGTATTGATGCAAGAGAAGAAAGTTGTTGCTTATACATCTCGCCAGTTGAAGCCTAATGAGAAGAACTACCCCACTCATGATCTCGAGTTGGCGGCAGTTGTGCATGCTCTTTTGACTTGGAGACATCTTCTATTGGGAAGAAAAGTGGACATTTTCACTGATCACAAGAGTCTCAAGTACATCTTCACTCAGCCTAATCTCAACCTCAGGCAAACTCGATGGGTCGAAATGATTCAAGAGTATAATCCGAGTATCGAGTATACTCCAGGCAAGGCCAATGTGATTGCTGACGCATTGAGCAGGAAAGCTTACTGCAACAGTCTGATTCTCAAGCCTTATCAACCCGAGCTTTGTGAAGCTTTCCGCAAACTTAATCTGCAAGTTGTTCCTCAAGGTTTCCTCGCCAACCTTCAAGTCTCTCCTACCTTGGAAGACCAGATTCGCCAAGCCCAGCTTCTTGATGCTATGGTGAAAAAGGTGAAGATTGGGATTGCCAAGAGTCAGTCCAAGTACAAGTGCTACCGCCTTGATGACAAGGACACTCTCTTCTTCGAGGATCGTATTGTTGTACCCAAAGGTGACCTCCGTAAAGTGATCATGAACGAGGCTCACAATTCTCTCCTCTCCATCCACCCTGGGAGCACGAAGATGTATCAGGACCTCAAGCAAGCTTATTGGTGGACTCGAATGAAGCGCGAGATTGCTCAATTCGTGAATGAATGTGATGTCTGCAGAAGAGTGAAGGCAGAACACCAAAGGCCAGCAGGTCTCCTCCAACCTCTTGCCATTCCAGAATGGAAGTTTGACCACATTGAAATGGACTTCGTGACTGGGTTTCCAAAGTCCAAGCGTGGCAATGATGCTATATTCGTTGTCATCGACAAACTCACCAAAGTGGCTCACTTTCTGCCTATCAAAGAGTCGATCACTGCAGCTCAATTGGCGGAACTCTATACCTCTCGTATTGTCTCTCTGCACGGTATTCCTCAAGTGATCTCTTCAGACCGTGGCAGCATCTTTACCTCGAAGTTTTGGGATTCTTTTCAGAAGGCCATGGGCACCAACATCCGCTTCAGCACAGCTTTCCATCCTCAAACAAGCGGTCAAGTCGAGCGTGTCAACCAGATTCTTGAAGATATGCTCAGGGCTTGTGTGATCTCCTTCGGCATGAAGTGGGAGGATTGTCTTCCTTATGCTGAATTCTCCTACAACAACAGTTTTCAAGCAAGTTCGGGCAAGGCCCCATTTGAAATTCTGTATGGCAGGAAGTGCCGTACCCCTCTCAACTGGTCTGAAACCGGTGAACGTCAGCTTTTGGGTAATGACTTAATCACAGAGGCAGAAGAAATGTGCAAAGTCATTCGTGATAACCTCAAAGCAGCCCAATCCCGCCAGAAGAGCTACTATGATAGTAAGCACCGTGATTTGGCTTTCGAGATCGGAGATCATGTTTACCTCCGCGTCTCTCCTATGAAAGGTACTCGTCGCTTCGGTATCAAAGGGAAGCTTGCCCCTAGATACGTGGGACCTTTCAAGATTGTCAGCAAGAGAGGCGACCTCGCCTATCAACTCGAGCTTCCTTCAAACTTTGCAAATGTTCATGACGTGTTCCATGTCTCTCAGCTTCGAAAGTGCTTCAAGACTCCTGACCGCACCGTCAACTTCGAGGACATTGAGCTCCAAGAAGATCTCTCTTATCGTGAGCACCCAGTTGCTATTCTTGAAGAGACTGAACGCAAGACTCGCAACAAGTCAATCAAATTTCTCAAAGTCAAGTGGTCACACCATTCCGACCGTGAAGCTACCTGGGAACGCGAGGATCACCTCCGTTCTGAGTACCCGGCGTTCTTTCAGTCCTAGATCTCGGGACGAGATCCTTTCGTAGTGGTGGAGTATTGTAACACCCCGGATGTAACTTTCCCTATTCGTACTCCAACTCTTGCCGTTTCCGGCGTTAAGTTACTTTATTTCCTCGGGTTCGGGTTTTTGTCTCCGTGTGTTGTTGTCGTTGTCATGCATCTCATATCATGTCATCATGTGCATTGCATTTGCATACGTGTTCGTCTCATGCATTCGAGCATTTTCCCCGTTGTCCGTTTTGCATTCCGGCGCTTCGTTCTCCTCCGGTGGTCATTTCTAGCTTTCTTTCGTGTGTGGGGATTAAACATTTCCGGATTGGACCAAGACTTGCCAAGCGGCCTTGGTTTACTACCGGTAGACCGCCTGTCAAGTTTCGTATCATTTCGACTTCGTTTGATACTCCAACGGTTAACCGAGGGACCGAAAAGGCTCGTGTGTGTTGCAGCCCAACACCCCTCCAATTTGGCCCAAAACCCACCTAACTCTGCTCCATCGTCTAGAGCGTTCAATCACGATCGCGTGGCCGAAAACCGCACCTCATTTGAACTCTCCTAGCTCCCTCTATGCCTATAAATAGGTCCTCCTCGAGAATCTCGGATCCCCCTCCCGAATCCCTAATTTTCCCTCTCCGCGCCGGCCGGACACGTCCGAATCCGACCGGACGCGTCCGCGCCACCACCGCCGCCCAATCGCGCGCCGCCACCTGTCCCGCCGCCGCCGCCTCCCACCGTGCGGCCCGGGAGCCCGGAGCCGGCCCCCGCGGCCCGCTTCCCGCGCCGCCTCCCGCCGCCGCGCGCCGCCCACTCCGCCTCTCGCCGCCCTGCCGCCGCCACCGGATCCGCAGCCACACGAGCCGCCGCCGCCGCCGCCTCCAGCCGCCTCCGCAGCGCCGCCCGCCGCAGCCGCTGCCGCCGACTCCGCCCCGGCAGGATCCGCCGCCGCCGACCTCGGCCACCGCCGTCCTCACCATCTCCGGCGAACCGCGCCGCCGCCTCGGTTCGCGTGCGTGTACAGTAAACCCTAGATCCCGCGAGGTGTTCTTTTCTCTAACTCCTCAAATCTCAGATTCAAGTGCTTCTGTTCACGGCTCCGTAACTTTGCATCCGTAGCTCCGATTCATGCATATAGCATATCAAAATGTTCAACTCAGAGAGTATATCATTTCATTCCATTGCATCATTTTTATTTGAGTTCATTTTGATGCCTGAAATGCTGTTAGAAGAGGGCTACTTGAGTTAATTGTCAGATCTGCTACTCCGTTTAGCACTTTTGTCATTTTTGCCATGATTAATGTGTGCATGATATGCCCGTGTGCTCTACATATGTTTTGCTAAGGGTTTTGTCATCTTTCAAGAGGTGCAACCCATGTATTTTTAGGATGTGTGTGGTGACTTGTGCAAGCTTGCAAAGTGGTGCACTTGCTAATTCTGTTTTCAGGGACTTAGTGATTTCACTAAGTCCTGGAGCTGTTCATCTCATGATGCCATATGTTCATGTCGTTTCCTAGTGATCCGTGCCTCTTTTGAGGATGATCAGTAAGGGAGTTTTGTTAATATTGTAGTGCTCTATCCATCCATGTCTTTGTTTGCAATTATGGAGCACCCTAGCTTGAGTCAATCGAGCTCTACTTTTGCTACTTTGTGAATCTGGGCAGATTGTCAACTTGTTTGCAATTTTGCCGGTGATGTTGTAGTTGATCCGTGCATGCTATGCTATTGTTCTTGCCATGTATGGCTTGCATTTTGTGCCTTCTTGATGGATGTATGCTTGTCTTGCCATGACTTGCACCGTAGTGAGTGCATCGAGCTCGTAAACATGCCTACTTGAGTTATATTTCAGCATGTGTCAGTTTTCACTAAGTCTGAAAACTGATTATGTTTTTGCTATGTTCACATGCTTGCAATTGTATTTTCTGATCCCTTTTGGCTCAAGGTCACTAAGGGACTTTTGTTAAGCTCTTTGAGTAGCTCCATGCCATGCTTTACTTTGCCATGTTCAGGTCCTGTAGCATGTAGTTTTGTTGCTCCGAAGAGGGCTACCTGATCTGAAATTCCAGACAAGTGTTAATTTCACTAAGTCTGAGATCTGTTTGCCATATGCATTTTTGCCATGCTTGTTTGAACCTGTTAATGGATGAATTGGCCGTAGCTCAGTGCTAGACTTTTGTTAAGCATCTTGTGTGCATCCCTGCCATGTATTTTGTTGTCATGTTTGGGTGCTGTAGCATGTTCATTTCATTGCATTTAGATGCCTACTTGCTGTAAATCGCAGACCGGTGTCATTTTTGAATCGCTTGCCATTTCCAAACCGTAACTCCGATTCCGGCGTTCTTTATATCGTTTTCAAGCGATTTCATCTCATCTTTCCAGTGGCACACTTGGATTTCCAAGTTGAGGCCAGGTTCATGCATTTCCTGTCATATCTTGCATTTTGCATCCCGCATCGCATCCCGCATAGCATATCATCTTTGCATCGTGTTGTTTGAGTTTGCACGTGGTTGATTGTATCCTTGTTGCTTGTTTGTCTTGTTTGGGTAGAGCCGGGAGACGAGTTCGCTAACGAGGAGCCCGTTGAGTTTGCTTTCGAGGATCCAGTCAACTCTGACAACTGTGCAGGCAAGATGATCATACCCTCGAAATCACTACTATCTTTGCTATGCTAGTTTGCTCGCTCTTTTGCTATGCCATTGCTACGATGCCTACCACTTGCTTGCAAGCCTCCCAAATTGCCATGTCAAACCTCTAACCCACCATGTCCTAGCAAACCGTTGATTGGCTATGTTACCGCTTTGCTCAGCCCCTCTTATAGCGTTGCTAGTTGCAGGTGAAGATTGGAGGCCGTTCCTTGTTGGAACATTTATTTACTTGTTGGGATATCATTATATTACTTTGTTATCTTAATGCATCTATATACTTGGTAAAGGGTGGAAGGCTCGGCCTCTCGCCTAGTGTTTTGTTCCACTCTTGCCGCCCTAGTTTCCGTCATATCGGTGTTATGTTCCCGGATTTTGCGTTCCTTACGCGGTTGGGTTATAATGGGAACCCCTTGACAGTCCGCCTTGAATAAAACTTCTCCAGCAATGCCCAACCTTGGTTTTACCATTTGCCACCTAGCCTTTTCCCTTGGGTTTCGCGGACTCAAGGGTCATCTTATTTTAACCCCCCCGGGCCAGTGCTCCTCTGAGTGTTGGTCCAACCTAGAGCACCGTGCGGGGCCGTCCCTTGGCAACTTGGGTTACGTTGGCTCCCGTACGCTTAGCTTATCCGGTGTGCCCTGAGAACGAGATATGTGCAGCTCCTATCGGGATTTGTCGGCACAGCGGGCGGTGTTGCTGGACTTGTTTTACCATTGTCGGAGTTGTCTTGAATTACCGAGATACCGAGTCTGATCGGAACGTCTTGGGAGGAGGTCTATTCCTTCGTTGACCGTGAGAGCTTGTCATGGGCTAAGTTGGGACTCCCCTGCAGGGATTTGAACTTTCGAAAGCCGTGCCCGCGGTTATGGGCAGATGGGAATTTGTTAATGTCCGGTTGTAGATAACTTGAACCTTAACTTAATTAAAATGAATCAACTGAGTGTGTTACCGTGATGGCCTCTTCTCGGCGGAGTCCGGGAAGTGGACACGGTGTTGGAGTAATGTTTGCGCAGGTTGCTCTCTAGTTTCTCGCTCGCGCTTTGCCTCCTCTTCTCGCTCTCTTTTGCGAATAAGTTAGCCACCATACTTGCTAGTCGCTTGCTGCAGCTCCACTCATATTTACCTTGCCTTACCTATAAGCTTAAATAGTCTTGATCGCGAGGGTGCGAGATTGCTGAGTCCCTGTGGCTCACAGATTACTATTACACCAGATGCAGGGCCTGATGATTCCGCTCCAGGAGACGCGTATGAGCTCAAGTGGGAGTTCGACGAGGACTCTCAACGTTACTATGTTTCCTTTCCCGATGATCAGTAGTGGTGCCCAGTTGGGGGTGATTGGGACCGTGTCGCATGTTGGGTTCTCTTTTATTTTGGCGCCGTAGTCGGGCCATGAGTGTTTGGATGATGTAATGTTATTTATGTACTTGATTGACGTGGCGAGTGTAAGCCAACTATGTTATCTCCCCTTTATTATTTATATTACATGGGATGTTGTGAAGATTGCCTAACTTGCGACATATGCCTTCAATGCGATTATGTCTCTAAGTCGTGCCTCGACACGTGGGAGCTATAGTCGCATCGAGGGTGTTACAAGTTGGTAATCAGAGCCTTCCCCGACCTTAGGAGCCCCATTGCTTGATCGTTTTAGCGGCCGAGTTGTGTCTAGAAAAATGTTTTGAGTCATTTAGGAATTATATATCGGAGAGATTAGGAATTCTTTTTACTTCCCAGTCTCCTCATCGCTCTGGTAAGGCATCCTGACGTAGAGTTTTGACTCTTCTCTTCTCAAATTTCACTAAAAAAATTTAGGATCACGCGGGTATCTTGGAATCGTTCCGATGGTTTTATGATGAGAACATTGTCTTGGTGCCTCCTGTCAGGGGTTTAGTGGAAGTGTCCCGGGGAGTTGAGCTCTGAGGTGTTGTCATCATAATTTTATCGTTGCAGTTCTGGAATACCTGAGTTTAGTACGCCGACATCGAAAATCTCTTTTATGCAGTTCGTTGGTGAGATAACCTCGACGCCACCCAGTACTGGGGCGGGAGTTCGGGAGTATCGCCATAACTTGTATAACGGATGCTTTTCGAAGGTTGAGGTAGATGGTTTCCGAAGGTTTCTTGGTTATGTGTTGAAGGATGGATACAGCTGGATGTAGGATTTGCTAGTTTGGGTGAGATATTATGCTTCCCCTGTATCCCCAACACCTGATTGCATAACCGGAAAGGTTCGGGAGTTTCATAGGTGGGAATTCTAGTAGCTCTAGTTCTTCTTCCACGGATATTGGTTTGAGATTGGGATTTCTTACCGATTATTCGTTCTTGATCCGTACCTTGTTGATTTATTTCTCTACCTTAATTCTACGTGGCTTCTCAATTTATGGATATGTGACCATTTCAAGAGGAATGCATTCGTTCATTTTGTTCGGATGTGAAGACTATATGTTGCAATTTTCATTCCGTTGGATTCAGCTTCAATATTTGTCTATCAATGTGCTAATGGTGGTCAACCTCTTCAGGATGGCTCCTCCAACGCGCACGACTCCGAATCCTGATCCGCCACCACCTCCACCTCCTCCGGAGGCATGGCAAGCTGTGATGGCCGCAACCAATGCAAACACACAGTTGATCATGCAAATTCTTCAAGAGCGCAATCAAGGCAGTCAAGGGAATCAAGGCAGCAATCAGAGTCACTTTGCTACACTCAACCAGTTCCTTGCTAACGGGCCAAAGACTTTCAGCAATTGTGTTGAGGCAACCGATGCTGACGATTGGCTTGTGGATCTGTGCAAGCATTTCGAGTGCAGTAACGTCAGGCCTGAGGACTTTGTTAAGTTCGCTTCCTTCCAACTCAAAGATCAAGCTACAGAATGGTTCCAGCAGTACAAGGACTCCAGAGGTGGACGTGTTATCACTTGGGATGATTTCCGTCGAGATTTCCGAGCTCATCATATTCCCCAGAGCGTGGTTGAAAGCAAGCGTGAGGAATTCCGCAATCTGAAGTAAGGTTCTTTGTCTGTCTATGACTACAACAAGTTGTTCCAGAAGCTCGCCCGCTTTGCTAAGCAGGACGTCCCTGATGAGAAGAGCATGATATATCAGTTCAAGGGTGGTTTCAGAGAAGAAATTCAGCTAGCTCTTGTTCTCTTTGAGCCCTTGAGATACGATGAGTTCTACAACATGGCACTGAAGCAAGAGGCTGCTCAGTTGAGGTGTGATGCTTCCAAGAAGCGAGTCAGAGATGTTACTCCTTCTTCCTCTACTCAAGTGGCCAAGCAGCAGAAGTATTGGCTTCCTCCTCCTCCGTTCCGTCAGCCGTATCAGCAGAAGAGCAAAGGTGGCAGTGGTTCTTCCCACCCACCCAACCCTGGCTTTCAGAACAAGACTTCGTCTCAAGCTCCAAGATCGAGTGCTCCGTATCACCGTCCGCTTTCAGAGGTCACGTGCAACAAGTGCCAACAGAAGGGTCACTATGCCAACAAGTGTTTCAACCAGAGGCGTCTTCCCTCCTCCTCCTGTCAGATCGGCAAGTACAGCTGTGGTCAAGCATAACCCCAAGCACGCCAAGGTCAACTTGCTGAATGCAGCTCAGGCAGAGGAATCATCAGATGTCATCATGGGTAACTTTCCAGTTAACTCTTTTCCAGCAAAAGTTCTTTTTGACACTGGTGCATCGCATTGTTTCATGTCAAGATCATTTGTTTCCAAGCATGACTTCGTTTCACAAATGTTGGGTAAACCTATGGGAGTGGTTTCTCCGGCTAAGTCTATGAGGGCTACTTCAATAGTCCCGGATGTTTCTATCATGATGGGTGATTTCAAGTTTCTGGCTTCTCCAATGGTTCTTGGTAACTCGGATATTGATCTTATTCTCGGGATGGATTGGCTTTCTAAGCACAAGGCTCAGCTTGATTGTGCAGCCAGGCAGATTCAATTAACTCATTCGTCTGAGGATGTAATTGTCTTTGCCGCGAATGACGATACCATCCGTCTGTTTTCTCTCAATGAGAAGGGTGAACTCGATGCTATCTCGCAAATTCCAGTCGTTTGCGAATATCAAGACGTCTTTCCAGAAGAGCTCCCAGGAATGCCTCCGCATCGGCCAGTTGAATTCGTTATTGATCTTGAGCCTGGTACGGAACCTGTGTGCAAACGTCCTTACAAGCTCGGACCTCACGAGTTGAAGGAGCTGAAGAAGCAACTCGATATTCAAGAGAAAATGGGTCTCATCCGGCCTAGTTCTTCTCCGTGGGGTTGTGGTGTTCTTTTTGTGAAGAAGAAGGATGGAACGGACCGACTTTGTGTTGATTACCGTCCAGTGAACAAGAAGACCATCAAGAACAAATACCCACTTCCCAACATCAATGAGCTATTCGAACAACTCAAAGGTGCCCAAGTATTCTCCAAGCTTGATCTCCGTATGGGTTATCATCATATTCGAATCCGTGAGCAAGATATTCCCAAGACAGCTTTCAGGACAAGCTTTGGTTCATATGAATATACTGTCATGTCTTTTGGCCTCGCCAACGCTCCTCCGACGTTCTCTCGCATGATGAACTTCATCTTCAACGCCTACACCAATGACTTCGTTTTGGTCTATCTCGACGACATTCTGGTTTTCTCCAAGAACAAGGAAGATCATGCCAAGCACTTGCGTTTGGTTCTTGATAAGCTCAGGGAACATCAGTTCTACGCCAAGTTCTCCAAGTGTGAATTTTGGCTCGATGAGGTTCTTTATCTTGGTCATATCATCTCTGCCAAGGGCATTGCCGTGAATCCTGAGAAGGTGTCTGCAATTGTGAATTGGGAACCTCCTCAGAACGTGAAGCAACTCCGTAGCTTTCTCGGTCTCGCAAGCTATTGCCGAAGATTCGTTGAAAACTTTTCTAAGATCGCGAAGCCTCTCTCTAATCTTCTTCAGAAGCACGTCAAGTACGTTTGGTCTCCGGAGTGTGATATTGCTTTCAACACTTTGAAAGAGAAATTGATCACTGCTCCAGTTCTGACTCCGCCTGATGAATCCAAGCCGTACGAGGTCTTTTGTGATGCCTCTCTCCAAGGTCTTGGCGCAGTATTGATGCAAGAGAAGAAAGTTGTTGCTTATACATCTCGCCAGTTGAAGCCTAATGAGAAGAACTACCCCACTCATGATCTCGAGTTGGCGGCAGTTGTGCATGCTCTTTTGACTTGGAGACATCTTCTATTGGGAAGAAAAGTGGACATTTTCACTGATCACAAGAGTCTCAAGTACATCTTCACTCAGCCTAATCTCAACCTCAGGCAAACTCGATGGGTCGAAATGATTCAAGAGTATAATCCGAGTATTGAGTATACTCCAGGCAAGGCCAATGTGATTGCTGACGCATTGAGCAGAAAGGCCTACTGCAACAGTCTGATTCTTAAGCCTTATCAACCCGAGCTTTGTGAAGCTTTCTGGAAACTTAATCTGCAAACTGTTCCTCAAGGTTTCCTCGCCAACCTTCAAGTCTCTCCTACCTTAGAAGACCAGATTCGCCAAGCCCAGCTTCTTGATGCTATGGTGAAAAAGGTGAAGATTGGGATTGCCAAGAGTCAGTCCAAGTTCAAGTGCTTCCGCCTTGATGACAAGGATACTCTCTTCTTTGAGGATCGTATTGTTGTACCCAAAGGTGACCTTCGTAAAGTGATCTTGAACGAGGCTCACAATTCTCTCCTCTCCATCCACCCTGGGAGCACGAAGATGTATCAGGACCTCAAGCAAGCTTATTGGTGGACTCGAATGAAGCGCGAGATTGCTCAATTCGTGAATGAATGTGATGTCTGCAGAAGAGTGAAGGCAGAACACCAAAGGCCAGCTGGTCTCCTCCAACCTCTTGCCATTCCAGAATGGAAGTTTGACCACATTGAAATGGACTTCGTGACAGGCTTTCCAAAGTCCAAGCGTGGCAATGATGCTATATTCGTTGTCATCGACAAACTCACCAAAGTGGCTCATTTTCTGCCTATCAAAGAGTCGATCACTGCAGCTCAATTGGCGGAACTCTATACCTCTCGTATTGTCTCTCTGCACGGTATTCCTCAAGTGATCTCTTCAGACCGTGGAAGCATCTTTACCTCGAAGTTTTGGGATTCTTTTCAGAAGGCCATGGGCACGAACATCCGCTTCAGCACAGCTTTACATCCTCAAACAAGCGGTCAAGTCGAGCGTGTCAACTAGATTCTTGAAGATATGCTCAGGGCTTGTGTGATCTCTTTCGGCATGAAGTGGGAGGATTGTCTTCCTTATGCTGAATTCTCCTACAACAACAGTTTTCAAGCAAGTTCGGGCAAGGCCCCTTTTGAAATTCTGTATGGCAGGAAGTGCCGTACCCCTCTCAACAGGTCTGAAACCGGTGAACGTCAGCTTTTGGGTAATGACTTAATCACAGAGGCAGAAGAAATGTGCAAAGTCATTCGTGATAACCTCAAAGTAGCCCAATCTCGTCAGAAGAGCTACTATGATAGTAGGCACCGTGATTTGGCTTTCGAGATTAGAGATCATGTTTACCTCCGCGTCTCTCCTATGAAAGGTACTCGTCGCTTCGGTATCAAAGGGAAGCTTGCCCCCAGATACGTGGGACCTTTCAAGATTGTCAGCAAGAGAGGCGACCTCGCCTATCAACTCGAGCTTCCTTTAAACTTTGCAAATGTTCATGACGTGTTCCATGTCTCTCAGCTTCGAAAGTGCTTCAAGACTCCTGACCGCACCGTCAACTTCGAGGACATTGAGCTCCAAGAAGATCTCTCTTATCGTGAGCATCAGTTTCTATTCTTGAAGAGACTGAACGCAAGACTCGCAACAAGTCAATCAAATTTCTCAAAGTCAAGTGGTCACACCATTTCGACCGTGAAGCTACCTGGGAACGCGAGGATCATCTCCGTTCTGAGTACCCGGCGTTCTTTCAGTCCTAGATCTCAGGGCGAGATCTTTTCGTAGTGGTGGAGTGTTGTAACACCCCGGATGTAACTTTCCCTATTTGTACTCCAACTCTTGCCGTTTCCGGCGTTAAGTTATATTTATTTCCTCGGGTTCGGGTTTTTGTCTCCGTGTGTTGTTGTCGTTGTCATGCATCTCATATCATGTCATCATGTGCATTGCATTTGCATACGTGTTCATCTCATGCATTCGAGCATTTTCCCCGTTGTCCGTTTTGCATTCCGGCGCTTCGTTCTCCTCCGGTGGTCATTTCTAGCTTTCTTTCGTGTGTGGGGATTAAAAATTTCCGGATTGGACCAAGACTTGCCAAGCGGCCTTGGTTTACTACCGGTAGACCGCCTGTCAAGTTTCGTATCATTTCGACTTCGTTTGATACTCCAACGGTTAACCGAGGGACCGAAAAGGCCTCGTGTGTGTTGCAGCCCAACACCCCTCCAATTTGGCCCAAAACCCACCTAACTCTGCTCCATCGTCTAGAGCGTTCGATCACGATCGCGTGGTCGAAAACCGCACCTCATTTGGACTCTCCTAGCTCCCTCTATGCCTATAAATAGGTCCTCCTCGAAAATCTCGGATCCCCCTCCCCGAAACCCTAATTTTTCCCTCTCCGCGCCGGCCGGACACGTCCGAATCCGACCGGACGCGTCCGCGCCGCCACCGCC